>NC_143091.1:2424242-2727272 GCF_061535455.1 Colias philodice | reverse complement strand
TGGAAAATTTTGGATAATTATTAAAAGCAAATATCTCTTTTATAGCAGCATTTTCTTAAAATATTTAAGAAAGAAAGAAAAATAAAGAAAAAAAATCATTTATTCAATTTACTATTATCACTACATAGTATGAAACAAAGTCGCTATCGCATTCTGTCCGTCCTCTTTTTCTGATGCGTTTTTATTAAAATAGATAGAGAAGTTCTAGAGGAAGGATTTAGTATATAATTTGTTAGGTTTTAAAGAAAGAGGGCGAAGCTACGGGTGGAAACTGGAAAGCTAATTCTAGGGTAATTAAAGGGTCTGAACATAATGCTGTACCTGTTTCTTGAAAATAAATTTTTATTATTTATTATTATTTTTTTTAATTATAATATAAACAATGAAGCTATAACGACATAAACACGGTAGGTAGGATATTTTCTTTTTCTGCAAACATAGCTAAATTTAAGAGAAAACACACCATAGTTATAGTGAAGAAAATTTAAGTTGTCTTATTAGAAAGAAAACGGTATAACAAAAGCCATAGCAATTGAAGTAGCAATGCATTCCGACTTCAGCAATTATTTCAGTTTTGACTTGTTCGAAGTTTGCGAAGTTGCACTATCGTTTGGAAATGACGGCGAATTGAGCGCCGATTGTACTTCCTTTTAACTGTTTTGTACTCTTTTACTTTTCAATTGAAAATATTAATCGTGTTTTCATTAACAGCTTCAAGCACGCAACACCATATCTTGGGAATTAAAGTCGTCTATTTGTACTAGCTTCAAGAGATGTATTTTTATAGGTAAGTACCTATAGTTATAACTATAGTTGTTTAACCCTGGAATTACGTGTTTTCTAGTCACGATAATAATAGAGTTTTTGTGGGTTTTCTGTTCTTGTCATTTTTCTACAAAAATAATCATAATGAACGGAACAAATTTCATACACTAATTAATTTTTATACGTACCTTGATGAATATTTTCATATAATTAAATAATAAGTAAACTTAAAGGCACAGTAATAAAAATAACAAAAACTCAAGCTAGCATCATAAACTACAAAAACTTTACAAAATTTAAAAGGCACAACTAATTAATGCTTTGGAAAATTTCTTCATTATTGTGACGTTTACTAAAAAGCCACTCGAGATATAAAATATAAAATAAAGGGTTTATGTGTGAATATCATGCTATTTGTGACGTTAATTTGCATGACTGTCCACCGTTTGATCAAGTTTGGTCCAAATTGCAAGATTTTGTGTTTATTTTTTGCATTTGTGATATAAATAAAATACCAAGAGTATAAGTATAAAAAAATAATAGTGTATCTACCAAAAATATATGTAAAAAAAGGATTTTTTATGAAATTTTTTTACAAATGAAACCAGTAGGTAGTTAAAATATTCATCTTTTGGCGTAGAAATGCATCATAACATTGATTATTATCCATATTTTATAACACCGCTACATGCACGCCTTTAAAGTTACTTAACTAAAAATAATATACTACACACATAGCCACTCTGAAATGCGTAACATATTTTCTATGATTATACAGCACATTATTTAATTATAACCTCTTCGCCTTATAATTTAAGGCACACATAATCACCAATATTAACGCGAGTTTCGAGGTTTACGACTTTGTAACGACGCGCTAAGCGTTGAATTATGAACGCAAGAATGTGTCACATTATTTATTATTTTTAATGTATAGGTCACTGGTAATGTAGAGGAATAAAACGTTAATGTTTGTTTTTAAATGTTACAATTGTTTGCAAAATCGTCATTGTATAAACTTCTGAAAATTGTCTGTATGTAAAGTTACTATTTGTATTAAATTAATCCAGACATATACCTTAAATGAACACGTACCATTTAGGGTCCAATATATTATTAGTATCTACCTCATTGTATTTACCAAAATAATCCATGATTTTATCCAGCCCTGAAACACGACTCTGTAGTTTCTTTTTTTGTTTTGACATTTTTGTTTTGACATTTTATATTCTTTATTGCTAATATCTTGGAAAAAATAACTTGTTACAACAGTATTGTTCTAAATTACATGTACGTTTTATCAGTACATAAAGCTATTACAACTTTAATGACGTATCTCAGAGCTACGGAGCGAACACTCAATTACAATGTGGAATCTTCGTTAGATACAATGTAGGGTTGCCAACATGTTGTTAAGATAGTAAACTGTACTTGACACAATATAGGGGTGATACACATGGTTTCTTATAGATGAAAATACGGGTGCATAGGGGATAAAAACGATATTTTATTAGTTCTAAATACGGGTGGATAAGGTGTTAAAAGTTAATTTAGTTACGAAATTTTGCAAGTTTTTGACGTGACAACGTCTTAAATTAGGTTGCGACTGGGAGTCACTTATGAAAAAGTGTAACGCTCGGTAACGTTACGATGAGTCACCGAACGAGAGAGAGGCCCGCCGAATACCTTGCGTCTCTCTCCCACTCAACTATGATCGAGAAAAAGACGTTGTCACGTAAAATCTTCGCCCGTAAAACCGACTTTACAGGCAACCATTTTTTTAAATTGCAAATATAGATGTTGTTTTGTATTTTTGTTACAAATCTTGTAGATGAACGTTAGATTCTATTTTGTAACTACAAGACACTAGAAAGCTCTTTACAGATTGCCAGTTGTTAAAATATTGTTGTTACTCGCAATACTCCACAACGTAGGGTTTATTTTTGTTTTTGTCTAATCTCCATCTTATAATATATATCTATAAGTTAGTATCCGAACCTGCCCTAACTATGGTATAAACATATTAAGGTGCATGCTAGGGGTGCTTGTTCCTGACATAACTTACCAGTCAACTACCGTAGCACAAATTCTGTCTAGAATACACGCCTCTTGAAACAGAAGTCGTTGCTAAAAAGGCGAAATGTTGACGGAAATTGAAATTGGCTTCCATAGAGATTGTGTTAAACTTACTGTTTGAGTAAACTTCGTATTTGTTTGAGGTTTTCTCTGAATTGGAGGTGAAATTCGAAATGAGAATCCACTAGGAGTTGAGATCAAAGTTTAGGAAATGGGATTTCTTGCGAACTGAAATTATTTCATGTGGCTATAATTATGAAAGTTAAGTCAAGATAATAATGTTTTTAAGTTTCTTCTATTGGGTTTGTCTAAACATAATTGTGTGTGTGAGTACACACTCACACACACCAGATAAAATGCACATACACATACACATGTGTATGTGAATTTTATTTGGTAATGTATTTTTAGCATATTTGCACTGTTTTTAATGATTCTCAAATGACATTTTTTACATAACAGTAAAATAATTTCCTCTAAGTTCTCTTCAATAATACATCATAGACACACCTAAAAGTTACAATACACACTTATAAAGATATATTTATATCACATCTATATCCAATAAAATCCATATCTATCAGCATGCAATTTAAATGTTAACTCGCAAATAACCGCTACGAACGAACAATATAACAGAATGATGCAGCCGTGAGCGGCCGTCACTGGCAACGATTTCCTAAATCAGATTGCGTTTGCGGTCGAGCACTGCTTAAACGGAATATAAAATGAGTTTTATAATTTGGATCTAGTTAACGCGGTCGTAGTGGTTAAGGAGTTGAAGTTGAAGTAAAAGTATGAGATTTATTTCCGAAATCGTCTCTTTTTGGAGGCGGTTTGTGTTGAAATTGTTTACATTGCACACGCGAATTGAGAAGTAATCTTGATATAGCAGGAAATAAAAAAGTAATGAAAAAAAGTAATGAATAAAACATGATGAAGAGAATTAATTATATTATTTAAACTTTGTAGTAAGTAGAAAAATGCCACAATATTTGACCTCTTTACCATAATACCATTATAATACCTGGTGCATTCAATAAGTACCTAGCCTCATCACCAGAGGGCGCTATTCTTTCAAAATAGGTTTACCAAAGTGTAGCTCATTCTTTTTTAATTATTTAATTTAATTTTCATTCAAATCCCTTCATTTGTTTTAATTTGACAACCTATGGAAGCGAACGTGTGGATCGGTTTTACAAAAATGGAAAAAAAGCAATATCGTTCGGTGATTCGATTCCTATTTTTGGACGGGAAAGAGCGCATCGAAATCAAAGACCGCTTGGATGCTGTGTACGGTGACTCTTCTCCATCGATAGCCACCGTCAAGAATTGGTTCAACGAGTTTGCACGTGACCATACGTCGGTTTTTGATGAACCACGTCCAGGTGCACCAAAAACAGCTGCTACGGAGGAAAACATTAAAAAAATCCATAATCTCGTATTGACAGATCGCCGATTGAAGGTTCGGGAGCTAGCTGAGACTGTAGGCATTTCAGAAGAAACAGTGCATCTTAATCTTCACGAGGAACTCGGCATGAGAAAGCTGTCAGCGCGATGGGTGCCGCATTTACTCACACCGGAAAACAAGCGCAACCGTGAGTCCACATCGGAGACGTGTTTGGCGCTGTTTAAGCGGAATCCAGGGGAGTTTTTAGTCGTTTTGTGACCGTCGATGAAACCTGGATTCACTGGTACACATCAGAGACCAAGGAGCAATCAAAACAATGGATCCAGACCGGGGAAAGTGCTCCAAAGAAGGCGAAAACTGTAAAATCGGCCGGAAAAGTTATGGCCACCGTTTTATGGGATTCTCAAGGAGTTCTCTACATCGATTACCTCGAGAAAGGTAAACAAATTACAGGGCTTTACTTATTGAGCCGATTCGACGCCGAATTAAAGATAAACCGACCCCATCGGGCTGAGAAAAAGGTGCTGTTTCACCACGACAACGCACCGCTTCACACGTCTGCCGTTACCATGCCCAAATTGGTCGAATTACGCTACGAATTGCTGCCTAATCCACCGTATTCTCCAGATTTGGCCCCTGGTGACTTCTTTCTGTTTCCTAATCTGAAAAAATCCCTCGCCGGGAATAGATATGGATCAAATGAGGAGGTTATCGCTGCCACGGAGGCCTATTTTGCAGAGTTTGAGAAAACCTATTTTTCGGACGGGTTAAAAAAGTTGGAGCAGCGCTGGGCTAAGTGTATCGAACTAAAAGGAGACTATGTTGAAAAATAAATTGCCACTTTTCCAAAATTTTCGTATACTTTTTGTAGGCTAAGTATTTATTGAATCGCCCTCGTATCTTGTTATAATCTCTTTGTGCAAAAATGTATGTTTTTTTATTACAATTTATTTATAAGTTTGAAAACGAATTCGCAGATATTTACATTTCCAATCCACCTACACAATACACATACCTATATTTTCCTATGCGAGAAAGCGTGTCAATATTCTAGGAAAAACGCTGAAATAGTTCTCAACTTAGCTTTGAATAGACATCAACTGACATCAATATCAAATAGAAGCGACAATAAAATTCAAAATACATTAAAAAGATATCGTTTTTCACAACAAAACACTAACAAGAATAATATTCTAATTTCTACACTATTTATAAGTCGTGTCTTGCAGGATCAACGTAAAGGAATAAATAGCCACTTATTGGATGCATAGGAATAAGCAATTCGCTCTAACATCGATTCCAAGAATATTCGAGAATTCCCGGGTAACTCAAGCCAGGGCAAAGTATCCTGGTTACATGAGATTTGGGGCTTCAACGGACAATATTTGCCCGGCTCGAAATATGAGATAATGTATTTGGTTTGCGATAAAATCGGGTATTTACCTTCAAAGGTTATGTAGGATGAGTGTTGTAGGGATTCCACCAAAATATGATTGTTTGTAAAACATTTAGATTGTAACAAAAGCTTTCAATGATGTTTGTAAACGTATTGTAAATTGTTATTGGTATATTGAAGAATATTCTTTATGTGATTTTTTCCTGTAATGTTCCTGAGTAAGATATAAAAAATGAGATGTTTACTCAAATAATGATACCTTAATAAACTCTTCGTCAATTTTACAATCGGTGGAGGCATCGTGGTTTGAAATTATTCATGGCGTATAGCTTCTAAGTTCTAATATAAATCTTAATCTTATCTTAATACTATTATAAAGGCGAAAGTTTGTAAGGATGTATGGATGTATGCATGTTTGTTACTCTTTCACGTAAAAACTACTGAACCGATTACAATGAAATTTAGCACACATATAGAGGGTAACTTGGATTAACACATAGGATAGGTTTTATCCCGGAAATCCCACGGGAACGGGAACTATGCGGGTTTTCCTTTGAAAACGCGGGCGAAGCCGCGGGCGGAAATCTAGTATGGAATAGTATAAATAAGGATTCGAAAGGCCTTAACGAGGTAGATTACGGTCTTAAAATTAAAATAGAACTCTATATTGCATGTAAGATATTGTGACAAAAATTTTGTTCGGCCTCTCTCTTGTGTTATGATTTTCACATTTACGTTTACACTAAATATTAATAAATGCGCAAAGAAATGTTCATTGAATGCAATATCAAATAAAATGTAGATAGCAAGTATATATAATTGAGTTATTTAGCAATATAATTCAGTTATCCAGTCAACAACGATATACTACCATGTCTCTAATACACAAATTTGAATTAAACATTTCCAACAATATATTAATACGAGTATCCGTTCCTAAATCCACGTTTATCGAAATTTACCATAAAACAACCCATTTGGTAGCTTCGGATGTTTGTTTGGAACAAACGTATTCCTTAAGTAAAGTAAACATATCCTTCCAATAATGACGTGGCTTGAGTCATGCTGTATTTATAGATACATGTTTTGTGTAGGTACATTAGAATTTAGATAGATGAATAAAATTTTGGGTTTAGATTTTTGGTTGAAGCCTGCTGTAGAATTCGTTACAACAAAAAATAATGTTCGCCTGTCAATAATAATTTCGTTGTTAAGTTGGTAGATATTTGAAAGAGCTAAATAAGATAATTAGAGCTAGAGCCAACGACGTCATGCTAGAGCAGATAATTAACAAACTCTGTATTATGTCCAAATGAAGTTGCATTCAGGTACAACAACATATTAAGTTCTGTATAAGTGTATTGAAACTTTAAACAGATTAGATATCTAACAAAGCTTTCCTAGAAATCGGTTGAATTATTCTCGATGCAAATAAAATAACAAACACCAAGCATAGCTCAACTTCATATTCGAATGAACATTTTATTTTTAAAAATTAAAACGTACATAAAAGTTTGCGACGAACATGCATAGCACGCGTACTCTACGCCTGCACGAGTTTCTGGAATTTTCCGATAGAGTGCACAACGAAGCGTTCAGTATCGCATACATAAAGACCTATGCGATAATAGACACCTCACTTAAAAAACACATACTATAATGAACATTCTAAATTGCTTTTTATACCAACACAGTTCTCATAAACATTGGTAACACGGAATTGCAAAGTAGCGTACAATTCTCAATACTAATGCATTTAACATGGCTGCTCTATTTTTTCTTCTATCTGCTATAGTGTCTGAGCGGCACACTATAAGGATAATAAAATATAATTATCATGAGCATTCGCTCGAACAATCTGAAATTCAGTCAATATTTTGTTGTTATTTCACCAGACAATATTTTCATACTTTGAGCTAACGCAGGATTAAAATATATTACGTTTTTATATTTCTGGATTACTTCTCGGTACGATATTTATTTTTAAAGCTTTTGCTGTTTTAAATACTAATTGAGTACAAATAATATAAAACCTCGCAGCCAACGTTTCTTTGTTATGGCTACATTAAATTTTAGTATTTGTAGGTAATGATTACTTTCAGATTATAATGATTACTATAGCGTTCTCTATCTTTTCCCTTTTTTTAGACAAATTCGCAGCTCTCTTTCCCTTACTATCAATTATTATAAAAATACTAGTGGTCCGCCCCGGCTTCGCCCGTGGTACATACTTACGTTTTCTCTACATAAAAACTATCCTCGTACTTCAAGGAATATAATAAAAAAAGAATTATCGAAATCGGTTCAGCCGTTCTCGAGTTATGCGCTTACCAACACATTTTGCGATTCATTTTTATATATAAGAAGATAGATAGTGTTTATCTTTTTCCTAATTAATAATAAAATTGTAGATGTGATTTGGTTAGGTACTCAAAGAGTAATTTAGAAATTTAAAACTAATTGCACACGTGCTACGAAACATTTAAAAAGCACAACACTAGAGTTAATACACACTTCATACGACTTGAATTGTAGCCCCGTTGAGAAATCTATGAACAAAACAAACTAACCTTACGTTTAGGATTACATTTGCTATGTTAAAGGGATATTGCAGTAACTTCTGCTTATTAAGCGAGTTAATCCATCAGTGTCGTGAGTACTATCCGATTATTTATACATTCCTACTAATCTTAACTAGACCAGGTTTTCCGAGAAACTTTTCTGATTTATTGTTCCGTGTGTTTTATTGCGAATATTTCGTTAAGGACTGTTTTGTTTTGACTGTATGTGCTTATGAGTATTGTGTCTAGTGGCCTACGCTTTTTTGCAATTTCGTATGGAAAATAGATGTTATTGATGGGCGACTTTCAAGAATTATAACAAGCACACATTGTTTTATACACTTGTTTCTTTCTGTACTAAAGTCTTAATATTATGAAACATACGGCTTAAAACATTCCTTATACAAATTAACTTGCATGTTCAATCAGAATAAATAAATACATGTGTTGATATAAATTTTTCATTTCATAGCTCAGAATTTAAACATAACGCACGATATCCGAATATTCTATGTAAAATAAAGTTATATAATTAGTCGCAATTTATCAGAGTAGCAGAGTAAATATCAATGTCATCTGTTTCATTACAAATTCAAACTGTAAGTTTATAAAGGCGGAGTAATTTCATTAGTGCCATGCGAACAGGCCTAATGCGCGGAAGCGTCCGTCGCTCCCCTGAGATAAACTCAATTAATTCGCTTTATAAGTCTTCGTCGATGAAAGCCTTTCAATTTTTAACACATTTACACGACGGAAGGGCACTCCACTGTATACCTGATTTTTGAAACTCAATTATTTATTATGTAGGTATAGAGCGCTCAATTTTGTTTGAATTGAAAAAATAATTAAAAACAGTTTTATTATTTACAATTGAGTATCAAAAGTTGAAGGAATTTATTCACTATTTACTTATTACTCCAACATACAATATTGCAAAACATACTCGTATAAAAAGAACCTAATAACAAAGGGCGATAGGCTAAAAATATATTTCCTCATTCAATTTTTTCTCGTTGAACTTGCAGTTTACCGATAATCGTTCAAGGTGCAAGCCTTGCGGGTATAAAGCAAGTTCACACTCTGCAAGGGTTTAAAGTGCGCATGACACACGTAACTTGTTGGCGCTGCGAGTATCCGAACACGGCAGTGCGGCGTGGTGTCGCGGTCGCCCGACGCGTATCCACGCTTTCCCGCGTTTTCAGTTGACAATCCCGCGAACGTTCGAGGTTTGAAATTGGAATTCAGATTTTTTTTCATTTTATCTGTGTTCAATTTTGTTTTATTTTTGTTGCATTAATTTTTAACTGTTTATTAAATTATTTTCATTTGTATAATTATTATTTTGAAATATTTCATTTTGTATATAAATATTTTTTTATTCTGTTTCTCACAAAGTTCTTGTGTTATCTGTACTTAGAAAACTTTTCGCGCGCTACCATTCAAATATGGATGCAACATAGTTGCGAATTGCAGAGCTTGTGAAAATGAACTGTAAAGTGAAATTGAAAATGATAGAACAGTGAGTTATTAGTAATGGCGTGTAAAAGACTGATCTTCGTTTGGGCGGTCTGGCTCGCGTTGCCCCTGGCAACGGGCCATCTCAACGTGCTTATCAGTCAAGCTGAAGTTATGAAACTTTTAGGTAAGTAAAACAAATTACCATAATCATGATGTATTTTCTTTTAAGGAAAAATACAGCGTATTTTTGCACAAGATAAGCTCGTTTTTAGATTCATTTTTTTATGTTAAACAGAGAAATGTACATATTTTGATATTATACCTATTCAAAACTACTTACAAGGCTTAGAAAATTATATTGTAACTAGCGGTCCGCCCCGGCTTCGCCCGTGGTACATAGGAAAAATAGATGTTGGCCGATTCTCAGACTTACCCGATATATGTACACAGAAAATTTCATGAGAATCGGTCCACCCGTTTCGGAGGAGTATGCAGACTAACATTGTGACACGAGAATTTTATATATTGTAATATTATTTTCATTATTCACCGTATTTGTAAGTAATCGAGAATAAATTAAAATCTCATTAACGTATAATAATGTATATTACTATTTATAGCATAGGCTTAATAAACATGTTAGGCCTACAAAATATACATCAATCTTTTACGGTATCATAATCCTAAGTGACAGGCAAGGTCATTAGTTCATTTGTCTTATCAACAAAGCCTCAATGTACTGCGATAGTATATTATTTGGAAATAAGCAAAATCATGATGTTTTGCTTCAATTTAGGTTTATAGTTAACTAGCTTTCTGCCGGCGACTTTGCCGGCTTTGTTTAAAATTTTACAAGTTTTAAACCTTTCTTGATAACCAGTAATAAGTCTAGTAATCTATTTTACAATAACTGCATAGGTCCGAGGCGTAGTTTTAAAGGTCTAAGCATACATAGGGACAGACACACAGCGTATGTATGTAACATCGTTGATCATCGTTTTATAGATACTAAAAGTCATTATAATGATCATAATCAATAAATTCACCGATTATTTATTTAGATTTTAGAAGGTAATAAATTTAGTCTACTGAACACCTACGTTTTTAAAGCTGGTCAAGTTTTTCAGTAAGTAAGGGTATGATTTTTAAGCTACAATTTATTATTTTAATAAAGAGCTCTATAACTTTTTATTTCACATTTGGTTTATCTTGTGTGATACAAGAATTAAATACTCTTGTCTATACTAATATTATAAAGAGGAAAGTTTGTTATTATGTATGTATGTACGGTTTTTACGCATAAACTACTGGACCGATTTCAATGAAATTTAGCACACATATAGAGGGTAACTTGGATTAACACATAGGCTAGGTTTTATCCCGGAAATCCTACGGGAACGGGAGATACGCAGGTTTTTCCTTGAAAACGCGGGCGAAGCCGTGGGAGGAAAACTAGTAAGTAATATGGAACGGAAAGTCAGGTTAATTTATCTTGAAGAATTTCCCCTATATCAGTTTAGAACCTCTTGCGTAAACCAATAGTGCTGTACATCTTTTTACCTTACATTTTAAAATAATTTATATTCGTAGTCTTTTATTTCTGGGATAATCAGCTGTTTCATCCATTTTCCACTTCTAACAGAATATTACTTCATAAGTAAGATCTACAGCTTTTAATAATAATAGTAGAGAATGTAGCTAATTATTGTTTAATTGCTACTGGTTTCTTTGATCATTTATACTTTATATGCAACATGTTTTATAGAAGAATATTTTTAATAGATTAGCTATCTTGAAAGCTGAATATCAAACTAAATACCTATGTATTTTTTGCTACCCGAATAATAATATTATGCTTTAGCGATAACGATATCCATGTCAAAATTATTAAAGCTAAGAATGAGTGAAAAAGTCAGTCAAATATCCAAAACATTTCCTTGTGCCAGTTTTTCCGATTTCTCTTGAGAATGGCTGATTTTTCTGGGTCAAAACGAACCGATGCGAAATGTCTTCAAAATCCATTACAGTTGTTTTTACGTGAGTTCTGAGCGCATAATACAAGGGACTAATATTATTAAAGAAACCATATTATCTTTGGAATCTATACTATTATTGATTATATAAAATAGGTATCCTAAAAATGTATTTGGTTATTATTTTATTGGATAAATGGCCCATGAAGGTTCTCTTACTTACAGGGTAGCTTGACTTGATAATAAAACCTAACCTATGGGTAATAGACGCCTTAATTATTAATATGAATTAATATTTTGTTAATATAGTTGGAAGTTATAATATCGAAAAATAATATCTTAAAATATATAATTTGGCTGAAAACTGTATTGAAAATACTATATTCATGGGTATTCTATTAATTATGACCACCTTCTTTATAGAGTGGTTAACGCGTGAGCGTAGAGTCGTATGGTCCTATTTTTGATTCCCGGAGGGAATCAAGGAAATGAATGTTTCGGTCTGGCAGGTACCTATTTGTCTGTAAAGAAAAACGATCAGTGAAATAGGTGTAATGCATCTGCCCAATACCCCACTAGAGGACAAGGGACTTCAGAGTTACTATAAATTGTGTTAAAGTAAAATATTTACAAGATAAAAAGTAAAACAACTAAAACCCAACTACGACAAAAAACGACGCTGAAAAAGTATAAAACAAAAGTTAAATTGATGAACTAATAAAGAAGCTATGAACGAAAAGATGTGAATTATATGCAATCAGCCCATGAATACAGGTAAAGTCACAAGCAAATGCTAGTAATATATATATATTCAAAATGTGCAAGTAAAAAGCTTTCAAATGATACCAAACACGGCATATTTATCTTAACTTTATTTTTTTACTCTGTATGTTTTGTCCGCTAGAGGTCGCCACATTAGATTTTGTGAAACCCCATATAGCCTATAACCAGCGGACAATTAAGACGCTTCTAATGATATGTCATTTGTCGAATTCTGATAAGTAGTTTAGAAGTTACGAGGGAACAGATGAACATACATACATACATACATACATACATACATAGCCTGTCAAAATCATAACCCTCCTTTTGCTTTGCCGTAGTCGGGTAATTATCTGTTAAAATAAAAATTTTGCGACTTCTATTTGCCATACTGTCTATACTCTCTGATCTGTAGAACATTTAAGTTATAGTACCTACGTTGTAAAAGTAATCTAAATAAAAAGTTCATAAATTACTAGAAAAGTTTTTCATTTGCAACAAAAATAATATGTAGGTAAACAAATTATGCGCCAAATTGACAAAAAATTCAAATCACTCGCATGGGAACCTTGTGGTTATATCTTTGTTTACTAAAGTCCGATATCTCTGACGCTATCAAAACATCCATACAAAGACCTGTCGCCTTAGCGTTGACGTCATCCCCCATTTCCGAAGATCAAAAAATGTAATTATCTACCCCTGATCTACCCTCAACCATTTATATTTGTTCTACAAATTCGACGTATTTCGTACGCAATTGGCTATGTTTCCGTTGTACGGTATGTTTTAAAAGGGACAAATAATTGTATCAATGTTATTTCCTTATATATTTAGTAATGTATTTTGATAATATTTTGTAATGGAAAGGAAATAAGTATTTATAGGAAAAATAATTTGGAGTCGTCATTTATTTGTTGGAAAATGAATGATGACTAAAATAATAAATAAAAGAAAGAAGAAATAAAACCAAATATATTCTAAATCTAAATTTAATCAAAAAGTACAGTATAAAGTGCAGTTTTTATATCACCCAAAGTATTTAGTATCTGTTTAAATAATTATAAAAGACTCATGTAAAATAAACTATTTTCATTGGTTTAAAACGAAAAAGAAAACCTACGACGTCCTTCATCGAAACGTAAACAAAAATCGTGTCGTGCCACAACGGGAACAGAACTATAACGCACTAGAGGTTTATTACTTAAGGGAGCACATTCGTATTGGGATCTTATTAGAGATAAAAGAAACTTGCCACTGCGCTATGCATACAAAACGTCGAGACTCATAAACCATGCTGGGGACAAATGCATGGAATAAAAATAATGGCCCGCGCATGATGGTATGACGTCGTTATGATATTCCACCGTCTACTGGGAGGAACTCGGATGTTTGTGCTGGAAAATAAGATCCCATCAAAAACATCCTGTAAAAAACTCAAGTCTCGCAGCTCAGTCTTTCTACCGTCAAAAGTTGTGAGATCCATGTAATACCAAGTCGGTTAATCTATTTAGTGTCTACTTGAAGGACCTTCTGTCTTAAGTTATTACATAAGTTATTATCATGCCAATATTAAAAATATTTAACGTTTTAAACAAATAGATCGACTTGGACATCGCTTGATTTGATTATTAGTATGTATCACACTACACAGCACGACGGGCCAGCGACCAACAGGAACGAGAGTTTCAATCGCGTGAGGCGCGAGAGACTAAAGAATCTAATATAATATTGTAATATTCATTTTGTTTTCATGCGATGTCCAAGTCGATCTATTTGTTTAAAACGTTAAATATTTTTAATATTGGCATGATAATAACTTATGTAATAACTTAAGACAGAAGGTCCTTCAAGTAGACACTAAATAGATTAACCGACTTGGTATTACATGGATCTCACAACTTTTGACGGTAGAAAGACTGAGCTGCGAGACTTGAGTTTTTTACAGGATGTTTTTGATGGGATCTCACTTCTTTTTGTAGAGCCTTTCTTTTTGATACCACCACCAACCACCAACTGCATAAATAACTTTGTAATCCCATATATTTATATGGGATTACAAAGTTATTGATGCAGTTGGTGTATTTGGAAAACTGGACCGAAATTACAAAATATTTAAGTTTTCCCATGATTAAGACACTAAACTCTATATGTATTCTAAATATGAAGCTTCTAAGTCTGCTAGAAGTGCCTTGGACTTTTGATGATCGGTGAGTCAGTGAGTGACAAAATTTAGAAACTTTAACAAGTTGTCATTCTTAAACTACTGGTTCAAATTGACTGAAATTTTAAATATTCCGTGTTTATACAATGCCGGATTAGTTACTGAAGATTCAGGTTTCTTGCTTTATCCACAACCGAATTATAGGGGGTCGAAAAAGGCCCGAATTGCTTCGAGAAAAGGATGGTACGGCCGTGCCGCTTTTTTTTGCTCGACTTGGCGGGGGCACTGCCGTGCCCCCAGATGAGAATTATTAAGGAATTCCTGTTTTAATAGTCGTAATAGATATTCGTACAAGATATACGCTATTGCTAACTGCTTTGTTTTTTTGGAATTATATGTTGAATTTTTAATAACCAATTGCTATGACAAAATTTCTTTGTAATTTTTGTGTACGAAAATGTCTTCAATCTTACAGCTTTAAATACAATATTATCAAATAAGACCACTTCAAAACTGTATTTATTTAAGGAATTAGAAAGAAAATGAATAACTTCTTGAAATTAGTTCATTAGCGATCTATTTGGTTTTCATAAAGAAGGTCGTTATGAGGCCGTTTCCAACGCTCTCTGTGGAATTATAACTTCATTTTACATTTATTACTTTTGACACGATTCTTATTAATATTTTCAATACTAAATCATTAGTCAAATATCTTTTTCATATTACATTCTTATTGTCAGTTATTGTTGGCGCTTTCAAAGGCGGGCGAATTTTTTCACGAATTATTTCATCGTAAAGGCAACTTAACAAACAGCTAAAACAAAAGAGCCTAAACGTTGACATAAAAACTTCATCAGTGGCTAAATGAATAAATCATACAAACGACAAATAACTGTCGTATGTGTCAAAAATAATAGACTTAAGCGACATCTGTCGGCTTGGGGATTAATGACAGTTCAAACATCAATTGGGCGCAGTATGGGCACAGTCTTATCGGGCGGGTGCAGGGAGGGTTCATCCCTGCATGTGAGATAATTGTGCTTTTTGTATTGTACTAGCATATTGGGTTTGCTCTACCGTAAGTTATTCAGTTTTCTATTTTACGAGTCAATATTCGACGCTTATGGTATATGATTTATAATTTTGGCTATTCGTCAATATAGAAGCAGGATGCATAAGTTAAGGAATATTGTGTTTTTGTACGAAGATATCTACTTTGTAGATAATATTATTAATTAACTAAATATGCAGCAATTGTTTATTATTAAAAAATATAGACAGGTAGAGTTAATGTGAATTGATATTCCGATTAATTTAGTAGTGTATGGAATAACATCCGAATAACATTACATACCTTAAATAAATAGCAATAACAACTCTATTATAGTATTTTGTTAAAATATTGTACAACAAGACGCCAAGGCAAATGACCCACTTGTTGCCGCTAGAACATTACTGCTTCCTGCGGTGAAAGCCTTATTGAGGGCAATATCAATAAAGCTATGAACTTCATGGCAGGCGCCGGTCAATACTTTATGTATCTACGGATATTTATGGTTTGCCTTACTTTACTATTTACGAATTTGTGAAATATGTCTGTATTTACTGATATGGACGTAAATGTAAAGCTATTTTAGACTATGAAAATCTAAAAGCGTTTTCGAAGTATTATTTTTTTATTATAATATTTTATGCTTGAAAATACAGTTGAACTAGTGTTGTTATATTTTATGATTTACTCAGCTAGTTTTATAATATGTACTAGCTTTCCACCCGCGGCATCGCCCGCGCAGTCAAAGAAAAACCCGCGTAGTTCCCGTTCCCGTGGAATTTTCGGGATAAAACCTATCCTATGTCCTTTCCCGGGTATCAATATATCTCTATACCAAATTTCATGCAAATTGGTTCAGTAGTTAAGGCGTGATTGAGTAACAGACAGACAGACAGACAGAGTTACTTTCGCATTTATAATATTAGTATGGATTGATTTCGGTACGGTGTGGTTTTGAACACTGCATGTTATACGTAGCTGCGGTTATGTATTGGTTATATTATATCTCTATTACTAGATAATTTGTTTTTATTTTAAAACAACGATCTATATTGAGTGATTCCTTCATTTTAAATGAAGAACTTACCTTACCGTACCTATTATATCTATGATACCTTGTAAAAAATTAACTTGCATTCATATTCGACTTTCTGACTGATGAATATTCACTGTCTTGAAATTAATGGTAGCTGTCTGTTCTTGTACCATATTGGTATTAAAGCGATGATGTTGATTTATTATACAATAGGTACGACTAAAAATAAATAAATAATTTATTAACTACACACAGTAACGAAAAAATATACAAAAATAACAGCATAAAACACAATTAATAAAAGTAATATTTTGACAGCAAACGTATTGAATTGCCTTATAATTGGACATAGGTGTCCATATTTTTAAAGAGGACAGAATAAAATGTCCTGTAGAGTGATGAAGAGGGTGCGTACTCAATACAAATTGGTTTGGTAGTCGAGTTAATTATACCGCCTATGATTAGTTGGGTTTCATATTTTGACAGTTTAAAATTATTTCGGCTGGCAATTTAATAAGTACATGGTATTATTTTTAATCTGTTGGAATGTTTGAGGGGTATTCCTACTAATTACCTTGTGGATACGAATTGACACTGTCATTTGTTTGTGATGTTATTAATTGTAGAATGATGAAAAGTGAATTGTCATTCAATCATGTTGAAACTTTTACAGCTCTGTCTCTGTCTCTGTTCCAGTTAAAACACTTCATCTGTTTAAGGTTCAAGAGAATTTTTAACAATGACTTTACACATGATGATCTTCAGGTATCTATACTAATATTATAAAGAGGAAACCTTTGTATGTATGTATGTATGGTTTTTATGCATAAACTACTGGACCGATTTTGATGAAATTTGGCATAGATAATCTTTAGACCCTGAGTAAGAACATAGGCTACCTTTTATTGCGAAATATGTACCACGGGCGAAGCCGGGGCGGACCGCTAGTAACTAATATATTGGAACAAGCCATAACATGTCAATAAACATTAATTACTCGCATTTGATATCACAATTAGACCCTCGCACATCTTGCCCTGCGTAGATCGTAACTCATAATTTAATAACAATAATTCAAACGTACATAATTCACAAGTACATTAATCAGTCGAACAGCCGATAATATCTCCCCACGGTGCTTCGTTAGCGGAATGGCTTCATGAAATATGTCATGGGTTTAT
Organism: Colias philodice; assembly: GCF_061535455.1. Classification (NCBI taxonomy): domain Eukaryota; kingdom Metazoa; phylum Arthropoda; class Insecta; order Lepidoptera; family Pieridae; genus Colias; species Colias philodice. Next base: position 2,709,441 of record NC_143091.1, on the reverse strand, counting down.
CATTTTTGGCCCAATTTACCTTTGCTACCACTGGGAGCAGTTTGATTCTGCGTTGAGTTGATGTTATGTTTCGGTTTTGAAAAATCTCTCCGATAATGGATGTAACAAAAAATGTAAAAAAATTATTATTTTATCTTCTTCTTTGCATCTATTGGTTGTATAGCAATAGGTAGATATTATATAGGATTTACTTCAGAAATACCAATATGTTCATATTTAAATAACAAAGCTAAAGTATGGTTTGTGTGAAATTGGATCGTATTCAAAACGTTAATAGAGTCATTTGACTCAATGTTAAATGCGAATTTTTTTCTTATGATAAAAATGTTACGATAATTTCGTCACAAACTTCACAGACCTTATTTCCATGAAAAATCTAAAAGCTTCGCTAAATGTTTTAGAAACTTGTACTTATTAAATATTAAAATGTGTAAGTACACACTCTAGGGATTCTGAAATTTCTCACTAACTTCAAAACGTGCTGATGAAAGAGTTTTCCGTTTGAAAATGTTTTCATGCTCCAAAATTTTAGTAATTCCGTATTAAATGTTACAAAATTGTACAGAGGATCGTTTTCAAACATGGAAAGTGCAAGGTTGTTTTCACATTAGAAAGATATTAAAATATCAGTATTAAATTTTGCCTTAAAGGGCTCAGTAAAATTATAGTAAATCATAAAATGAAACTGACAAATTAAAAAAGTACCAAATAATGACTCTATGTACCAAAATAAACAATTATATAATTACTAGCTGTGCCGCGCGGTTTCACCTACCCTATGTTATTTTGGTACGTACAAACGTACAAAATCACTATCAAGGGAATTAATTTAAATTGTATATTGTATACAATTACTGAACACATCAGTATGATATATCGAATTATCGGTTAACCTTTTTTACAATTTTTATACTTTACCAATCTTTCAGGTTCTGTATTGATAAAAATAGCGTGTGTACATGTTATTTGAAGCGAATGTTCGTCGCGTATGCGTAACAACATAAAGTGCATGGGCGTGACAGAGTTATGGCTTGTTTACTTTACACACGTTATATTACATTGTTTTCAAATAACGCTTTTAAGATCTATTTCATTATGAAAGCTTTTTAATATGGAGTTTTGTTTATCGGCGTGTTGTATGAACTTGAAATTTTAACCTTTAACAAAGCTTTCTGTGAATATAAAAAATGTCCTGAAATGCATGTTATAATATGCGAAAATGTATCTGTTTATTTTTTTAATAATTACCTAATACATTTACACGAGTAATTATAACGTTATTTATTAATCTAATATAAACTATATTTATTTTGGTTGATCTTAATTCTTAGCGTTCGAAATTAGAAATTCCTTGGTTTCCATTTAGTCTATCCTACTATCTTTAATCTGAAAATTTTACGGACAATGGTCTTCCTTATACATAGGCTCAAAAGGCGCATCGAGGCTTCACAGGTAACTCCTTACTAAAATTCCTTATATTCATATGCTCCTGAAACTATAAACGGCAAATATTGATCAAGTTTAAAGGTTCAATAGACGTTATATCTACTGCATACTCCTATATCGTACTAAGCTATATGTATCTCTACTGCGATGCTATTTTACGACGTTCCTTTACGTCCATCGTGCTATGGTATTCGCCACCTTGTCATAATATTTTCTAATACCCCGATAAGTGTTATTTTATGACCGTTTTGCTATTAACGAAGAAATGGCTCTGTACTTTGTTTACTTTTCGAGTTTATTACATTTTTATTACGTTATGATGATTTAAGCTTCATTTTACTCTGAGACATAAATCTTGTAAGAGCTTTAATTAATTATGATGTTAATTATATAGATTTTAGCACTCTAAAACAAAAAGGGAACTAGGTAATGATATTTGATGAAATGAAGTAATGTCTTAACCCGTGACGCGTCCGGCGCACAGCCGGCACCGATCCCGATAGTGTCAAGGGAGTTCACGAAATCTAGCTTTTTTATGACTACCGAGTTTGAAAATTTTATTTACCCTATTGTTCTATAATTATATGCCATGTATGATATACACTCACCGGCACGGAATCTTGGCCACTTACAAATTTGCCGATAAAAAAAGTTTGAAGTGTTTTTCACGATTTTTTTGTATGCAGATATGTTAACATATTATTTGTTTAATTTTATGGTAAGAAATCATTAAGTTTGAGAATAATCTTTTACCACTTTTTAAGAGTTACACGAAATTTGTGATTTGTGTGGTTAAGCCGAAGTTACGAATTGTTCGTTTTAAACTTTTTTCGATGTCGTTTATGCCGTTTTAAGATATTGTTATTGTTGTACTGTAGTCAATGATCATAACAAACAATAAAAAATGCCGTTCACATCTGAACAACCTGCTCAGGCCATCACAATGTCAGACCAATGACTGCCGCAACGTAAAGTACCTAATGTACAGTACGTACCACGTTCAGCGGTGCACTATGCATGGAGAAGATACCAGGAGACTGGTAGCTACACGTGCAGACCAGGAAATGAAGGCGTGAGGTGCTCATCAGCTCGATAAGACCCGTTTATTGTTCAAGAGATACTCCGAAATGGCTTTCTGACAGTTTTTGAGATACGCCACCGGCTCTAAAACACCAGGATAATAAATGTGAGTGAGCAATCGGTGAGAAGACTAATGAAGGAAGTTAATTTGAAGGTTTGCAGACCAGCAAGCCGTCCAGAACTCTTCAGACATCACAGAGAAGCACGTCTTCGTTTTGCACGAAAACATGAAAACTGGACCCACGGCCAGTGCGCTCGTGAGGTGTTCACAGGTGACTGCTAAGGCACTTTACGAGCTTCTGATAGCCTAGAGTCAGTATAAAAGAGACGAGAAGAGAGGTTTTCACCCATCACCACGCTCAAACTGCGATTTTTCATGGAGGGTCAATAATGGTATGGGGAGGTATAAGTTCTGATGCTCGCACGGAGTTAGTTATCGTAGATAATGGCTTAAATTTGATCAGGTACATAGAGGAAATTTTCTAGGAACATGTTCAGCCCTATTACACGTTTATAAGTGAAGAAAATTTGCTACTAATACACTATAACGCATGTCCGCGTGTCGTACGATGCGTATAAGAGTACCTTCAAGAGGTTATTATTGAAAAATTGGAGTGGCCAGCTCGTAGCCCGGATCTTAATCCAATAGAACACATCTGGGACATGCTTAAAAGAAACATAAAGTTCGATTCCAACCCACCACCAATGTTAGATGAGCGTAGAAATACAGCTGGGGCCGTTTGGTACACTATAGCTCAAGTGGACATCAAAAATGTCTTCTAGAGTATGCCAGACTGGATGCAAACAGTGTTTAAGGCAAGAGAAGGAAACACCCTATATTAAAAAGTTCAATTTTGTTTTTGGAAACGTTCTTTCTAATTTTTGTGCATTTTTTAAGAAATCATTTAAATTTCACAGGAAAAGCGTAAATTCTTGTTTAATTCATATCTACGCAATAGTACTTCTTATAAACTTCCAATTATTACTAAAAGTTAGTAAAAACATTAAAGTAACTAGTTTTGGTAAAATTTTAATTGAATTTTGTAGTAGAAAAGAAATAGTGTTATTTTACGCAAAAATTTGCCGTGGCCAAGATTCCGTGCCGGTGAGTGTATTTTTGGAAAGAGGAAGAAACTAGTTATAGCATAAAAATGTAATCATGACGATATATTTTTTCTATAAAATTATAAAAAATTGATTTTCTTTTGTTTTAATTTTAATTGCTTACATACTAACACTTACATGATAATGCTGAGTCATCAAATGATCATATTCACGTTTTCATATCACTACACGATTGCCAAATACATTCACTTATATTTTCACACATTTAACACAACGTATTTCACTATGAATAGTAACAAATCTCCATTATTCACAAACAAGAAAAAAAGCGCCATTTTGCGTCTTCCGCACTGAAAAGTTGAGACACTTTTTCACTGAGTATTCTTCAAATATCCCTAAAACCAATATCATAAACGTATTCTACGTAAAATTTCCAGTAATATACGTCTCAATTATCACTCATCTAATTATTCCTCTCGGCATAATTCACAATCCAAATATTCGTTGAACAAGACAAATGTCACAAACTATGGCCGATGACGCAACTCAATCAATGATTCACTTTTTTTTTATTTTGTGGTTTTGGTCTCTATTGCCTGTCTCGGAGTCGTGTCGATTCGAATTATAAATGTTTAAGGCATAGAGAAATATTTTTTATACTGGAAACATTCACTTGTAAGAACTACAGGTGACCTTCAAAGTCATTGGCCGCGTTATGAACAGTCGTTGTTACGCAGGACGCTACAGTACAGTTTTAGTTATGAGCAACCGTCTGTACATAGGACGCGTCACGGGTTAAAGTAAAAGGTATATTTTTCTTTGCGGAAATAACAACTGAAAGAGGGAAAGCTTCGCAAACTTTCTTGGCATAACCATGAGGTAGGCAAACTTACTTTACTATTGTTTTTATAGCATTTGGGGTGGTTTAGTATGCAAATGTTTTTGTTTCAATCTAATGCTTTATTCCTATAGTAGAATATCCGGATAATTTAACCTTTTTGATGATAAAATAAAACTTTAATAGAAACAGTGCTATACAAATAATATTGTAGGCCAATTCAATAAAAACTTAGTATCAAAAAGGAAATATATCCGTATTCCATTAACATAAATTATTTGACCGTGAACTAATGTCATTGTTATCCCCAAAGAGGATCCTCTATGATGAAATTAATCGGAAATATCGTGGTATCCATATTGGCAAGATTATACGCTTCTTGATTTCGGTCAATGTGAGGTCGGATAGCTGTTTCGTAACCTTTCGATAATGCTATTATTATTAAGTTTGCTCCTTATTGTGTATTACGATATGATAGAGCCTTATATGTTCAAAAGAAGCGAAGAAAATGGTATAGATATTGCATACGAACTTATAATAAATGTTTTTTATCTCCTTCTCTATTTAAGAGAATGATATAAAAAACTTTATAATACCACTTCTTCAACTTACAATAATATTCTATAGAATGAGGTATTAATTACCTTAATCTATAGAATTATAATTGATAAAAAACAATGATAGCTACAATTTTTTAAACAAAAATCTCTAATATATTCAACTAAATTTAAAAACAGCGTCGTTTAATAAAATTATTACCCACTTTCCAAAGAACAAAAAACCCATAGACGCGACACTAATAATGTTTTCGCTCAGTCACAAGATTTGACTAATAGCGCTCTTGTCGGAAACACTCCGTGGTTCCCACGGGCGCTTCGGGAACACCAATTTCATGTGGTTTTGTCGCTTCTACGTCTCTTCGAGGAAATTATAGAGTACTTAAAACTTCTGAATCGATTTAATTTTTGGACTAATAAATGAGTTTTAGTAGTGACGAGGGATTTAGACTTCTTTAGAGAAATATTTATTGAATATTCATCGTTCAATTTTATCAGAAGAATATATATACCTATAGAACCTTAATATTGTATTATAATATATTACCTACTACTATACGAACCTTTTTTTGGTTTTCCTGATAATAAGCCTGATGTAAACAAAATCTTTGTACACCGTGATGAAAAAAGATTCAATCAAGAAGTTTTTTCCTACTTAAAGCTTTTTTTTAAGCAAGAATATCTTCGGATCACAGTAATTAATATTAATTCCATACAATTAAAGTTTATAACTTACGTAGCACAATGATCCGAAAAACCTAATTCATAAACGTAATTACTTATACAAATTAAATGCGTAAAGAAACTCATGAGTCACTTTATAAAATGAAGGCATTATATTAGCACAAATTTTACCGTGAAAAAACATTCAAAGGACTGTCGGCCACAGCCTTACTTGCTGACACCTTTGACAGGCTTTCTTAATATTTCATGTTTATGTATACTTTTTATGGCATGAATTGATCCTGTGAAATTCAGCTAACTTACTTTCCTCTACATTTGAATATGCATGAATGAATGAGCTCTTCTTGTATAAAGTGAAATGTATTCGTAATATGTATATAAGACGGTATTGAAGAGTAGTTCAATAGTACCTATATTTTGTAATTCTGGAGAAAAGAGAGTCTTGTCAGTATATTGTGTTTGAAGTATTCTATTTTTTAAAATACATTTCGGCTAAGTATTCTTATCACGCATTGAAATAATTAATTGATTGTATCTGAGTCCGATTATTGAACCTATATTTCTCTGTAAGTGAACATACTTATATTGCTGCTAATAATTTTTACAAGTGCAAAAACAAGAAGGTAATTTACTGTTTAAAATCAAACACAATGTCATCGTGTGTAGGGTTTAAGTCGGTTAACGAGCACGCAAGTCCATGTTTTTATTGGATTTATTTTTAAAGCTACTAATATACATTCATAGACAGCTAAGCTACATATTCAGAGTGTTTTATGCAAATAATGCGGACATTGTCGTTTAGCATCACTTTGACTTTTATTCTGAATTCTTGTATAATTTGAAATTTTTACTGTTTAAATAAGCATATATGTTATTTTTAAAAGTATAAATTATTAACATTCACAAATATTATATTATGTATTTGTGAATGTTAGTGAATGTATAAATATTGTATCATAATTTCTATTCATTAGAATTTTTATAAAAATCATAATATAATGATGGTCTCAAAGTATTCAAATTTGTATTAAGTAACTTAATTAAGAAAATAATGAAGAAAAACTTATCAAAGGGTTTTTTCCTTGTACGGCAATAATTTAAAATTTTAACGAGCACCGTTAAAATTTCGTGGGCTTGAAAGAATTCTTTTTCACACTGTGAACCATATTTTTTTAAATTTGACCCATTTTAACTCGTGTATAGTAATACTAATGAGGTATTTGAATTATAAATTAAAAAGTAGAGTATGTTATAATAAAAATGGCATATAGTGCTAAAAAAATTTGATAACAGTCCAAAAAGTCAAAAAACCTAAATTAAAAAAAAATATATAATATATACCGTTAATGTATTCTACTTTATTATCTGTATTTAATTACTTTGTATCAACACAAATGAAAGATATGAACTGAAGACTGAAAGATATGAACCTTATTCAGAAGAACGAACAAAGATGGTTCCATTGAAAAGTTTATATAATGTTGTGAAATACACCTTAGATTGGCAAAACAGGCAACTGGTAGTAATTTTCAATTACCTTGTAACAAGAAGATACGGAATAAGGATTTCCGAAAATGAGGTCAAACGTAAATTAAAATTTATTACGATGATAACAGAAGTTAAGCAAGATGGTGTATAAATCTTCCTCAGTACGCTTTCTCATTGAATAAAATTTTATTTCTATTATTTTTTTGGTACGGATTACGAGAATATTAAACAATGAATACATAATGTTCAGTAAAACACAATACACAGGAAAAATATCTTAAATTAATACTTCAAAGTAGGTTATTATTATCTGAAAATAACTTTCAGAAAGGCACATAACACAGATATCATAGAGAAATGATGAAATAAAGTATTTCATTTTATTGAAATACTAGCGGTCCGCCCCGGCTTCGCCCGTGGTACATATTTCGCAATAAAAGGTAGCCTATGTTCTTTCTCAGGGTCTAAAGATTATCTGTGCCAAATTTCAACAAAATCGGTCCAGTAGTTTATGCGTGAAAACCATACATACATACATACTTACATACATACAAACTTTTCCTCTTTATAATATTAGTATAGATAGATTATTCAAAACGAGAATGAATACTTAATATTCCCCTAAATTGCTCGAATACGCCAAAATTGTAGACTTTACGCGCCGTATCTTTCCCAGACTCATAATATACAGGCCCCTAACAAGATAAGCCACAAAAAGACATTCAAACCAGTAGGCATTCGCGTGTTAACCAAACAAAGAGACAATAAATACACCTTTATCGCAATTTAATAAATGTTCCTGCAACGAGAATATATTCAAAGCTTCATGTTTATGGATTTAGCAAGTAATCTATACTAATATTATAAAACTGAAGAGTATTGTTTGTTTGTTTGAACGCGCCAATCTCAGGAACTACTGGTCCGATTTGAAATTTTTTTTCGGTGGTAGATAGTCCATTTACCGAGGAAGGTTATAGGCTATATATCATCACCCTGAGACCAACAGGAGCGGAGCAATGCTGGTGAAACCGCGGGGCACAGCTAGTGTTGTAATATCCGACGAATCTTTTAGTCAAGGCTCTGTTTATAAATAAACTTTTGTTACAAATATTCACAATACTCTGTTACATCGTATTCCATTACGAACTTCATTCACAATGATTTATTGTTGAACGAAAAGTTGACCATCCTTCCATAGTTGACCATCATTGAAAGACCATCGTATTGTAATACATTTCACAAAGAAAGAATCATAATAAGACTCTGTTTTATTTTTGGTTGACTATTATGTGAATATTTTATCATTTCTTCTGCAAAATTAGTCTTGTCTTACAACTGTAAAATAGATAAATTTAATGGAAGAAAAAGTCATAGTTACCTACTATGTTTCTAGCCAGAAATTACACCACCAAATCAGTACTATGTCATTAACATTTAAACATAATGCCACCATCAGCGGTAATTCCCCACTAGTGGTCTAGAATGATCCAAATGACAAGCATAATGCAGTCGTATCATTTTGTAATTACACTGCAATGGGCCATTACTGTAACTGGAGCGTAGTGTGATGGGCCGAAAAGTTTCAGATAATGTTACTGGCCAACAAAGTTATTTACTCGTATTTAGTAGGGCTTTTTAAAAGTCTTCATTCATTGATATTTGAAGAAGAAAAAGTATGTACGTGATTGATTTTTTTTTCCTATAAAAAATCTATTTAAAAGGCAACTTTGTTATTTTATCAACAAATGGTTAAAAAATTTCCCAAATATAAGGAATCTCTAGATCTAATGCCAAAAGGATTCGCTTTAACAAGTTGCAAGCGCTTTACGTTAACAATGTTTTGGTACACTCTAGATAATTTATATTTCTGGTATTCCATCAGCAAGTAATGTAATGTAATGTGGGAACTAAATATATTGCAATATATTTTTGAATAAAAGATACATACAGAAACGTTTACAACATAATATAAAAGATGAAGATTACGTGAAATTTTAACTTTTCCTATGAGTTTTATTATTACGCTCAAATAATCACAAGTCTAACCCCAAGGTCTACGTCATAATACAATTATAAGATATATTTTGGAAAAATTGTATTATTCATTTTTAAACTTATATACTAAAGAGACGACAAATATTTCACTGAAAAGAAAATGTAATGAATTTAGCATTCACTCGAAAGATACTATAAATCTAAACGATAACCTAGGAGGTAATTAGCAAAACTTACAAAAGCGTCACGCTGAGCTCATTACCAGCTACTTAATACTGTCTCGTTAAGGCATGTATAACATAACGAGACAGGTTCATATTAGCGCCTTTGCGAGACAAAGGAATCGCTGCGGGCGCCACGCATTCCCTTGTCATTAGTAAGTTTTAATAATGAGAAGCATTGTTTCAAGAGACAAATTGTATTTGAAGCCTACCTTGGGGCTGGTGTTATCTTAATGGAGTAATTACGGTGGGGTGAAATATTTTTGTTTATTATTCGATAGTAATAAAGAGGGTGGGTACATTTTGTTTATTTAAATGGGAAATTGACAAGATATCGATTCAAAATCTGATGTGTTAAATAAATTATAATTTAACCAAGTTTCGAATATAGTTTGAGGATGACCATGCTCGCTAAAGCGTCGAATTTCTGGATAAAAAGCATTTAAATTATTAATAGACCCATTTTCAACGCGCATAAAATCCAATTCAGGGAACACCTATTAAAGAATATAACCAGGCTTTGCAACGAGCCCCAAGCTATATAGAAAAGAAATAAAAATTAAATAAATGAAAATATTCATAACGTATCGAGCATTTGTAAAACTGATATCGTTTATCTCTGGAAATTCGTTCACACTATCGGAGTATTGACGTTTTAACATACATTTTATCGGCCGTTGGAGACCTTTAAACTTTACAGCTGGAAATTTATTTTATTTCTGTATTCTTTATTAAAATATCATCACCAATTCGTTCCCAGATATAAAGGATAGTTAGAAAATAAAACGATCTTCTGCAAAGTAATCAAAAATGGCCCTCTTTTGGAAATAATAATAATAATCTAATGTCTTATTTTAACTGCACAATTTTCTCCTATCTATCTGCTCTTCGAGTGGAAACCTTTTTAACCGACTTCATTAAGTATACTTTCGACATAAATAAATAATAGTTTAAGAATAAAACTAGTTATGCGTATTGCGTATCTAAATGACATCTAACACGAGGAAAACATCAGTCTAGAAACTTTTACTATATCAATGGGAACTACGACAGTAGTTACATAAGAGTATAAGATAAACAGTACTCAACAAGGGGTGTCTAGCGCAAGGGTGTGAGGGTAGTGATTCATCAATCGCAAAGTGGTACTTCATATTCAGTCCGTTTGACTGTCGCGTCCGCTTTGCCGCCTTTGAATGAGTGATAGCGTCTTTTTATTGGTTAATTTTTTTTAATAGACGCAAGCTGAGTAAGGTACTTATAAAATGGAATGGTTGTTGAATATGTACAATATTTTTCGAATGAATTTTGATAATAATGCTCTACAAAAGCTTAAAATAAAAAAAAAGACGTGTGGCACTCGGGGACTGCCGCCGTAAAGCTATTGCATGCTATGCCTTCAAGCCACACCTCCACGCCCGTCGGAGTGGGGAGCGTGAGGTTTTTTCGTTACGGAATTTCTGGATTCGGTCCCCCGCTCAAGGCCCGCGATAGAAGCTATGCAATATCTTAATAATGTGTTAATAAATAATTGTTCTTTGCATTTAATTCCGTTATAAAAAGGTTAAAAACATACTTTTCAGGAAAATAAGATGAAATAATATTTTCATTTCCCTCACATACTTACTTATGATATAAGAATGCATTTCCAATATTCAACAATTTTGCTGAGTTCACGGATATGAATTAGAAAATGTCTGAAATGTAAAGTCTGCAGTTTTTAGATATTTCCAATATTCTTAAATTGGTTGGTAGTGAATTTCTTCGTTCACCGTTGTGAATGTACCAAAAATTGTCCGGGCTTTTTTCTCCAGCTAAGCAAATAGAGTTAGTTGGATAATTTGACGCAGTTGCCCCACGGGAATCGAACTACCACTGGGGAGTACACCATTTGCTCAATGCATTTTGTGTGTACCTAACCCAGAAAGAAATACAAGCAATTTTGTATCCTAACTTCCAAGGAATAGAGCGTCAATTGCCTTGAGCATGGATACTCACTTTAAAAATTAGAATAATAAGATTTTTTATACGAATGCATTTGAAATATTGATGAACTTAATGCATTTATGCGGGTGTATAAATTTTGTTGAATTTTCATGCATTTGCATTTGAATGTCTACTACAGATGTAATAAATGTTTATCATCCAGTCCAGTCCTTAAGTGAATATGAAACGTAAAGAAAAGTTCGCTAAGTTTGTAAGCTTTGCATTTGGTTAAGAATGTTTTACATTCCTTACGAATAGGTCTTTGAAATCGTCTTACAGCGCGAATATTTGATCGTATTCAATATAATTTCATAATAAAAATAAGGATGAGTACATACTGGTAGATGATATTTTAAATTAAAGTAAAAATAAAAAAAATAACATTAAATTAAAGATGTTTATCTTAAAAGTTACAATATCGATATGAATTATAATGAATTGATTGATTTCGGATTATTCTTAACATAAGAACAATTAGTTTGCTCGTGATAAATATCTAGACATGTAAAAGAACAAAAATATCTTTATTTTCTTAATGAACTTATGTATAAAATTCAGCCTCTACCAGTTAAGGTTAGTTCCATCCATCTAAAACATGATTTTACAAGACTCTATCTCTCATATTCTGATGAAATCCTTTGTTACACAGGCCTAGATGCAGAACTATACTACGTGAGGGAAGGGGTTGTTAACAACTATGCTACAAGCTTCGTAGTGCCTGTACCGGCGCATATTGCAGATTTGGAGTTCATGTGGCAGGCTTTAGGAAGAAAACCGGTATGTATTTTAGCTCATATTCATATAATCATAAGATCATATAATATGAACTTAATATTATAAATGCGAAGTTTGTGAGGATGTGTATGTGTGTGTTTGTTAATCTTTCATGCAAATACTACTGTACCCATTACAATGAAATTAAGCACACATATAGAAGGTAACTTGGATTAACACATAGGATAGGTTTTATCCCGGAAATCCCACGGGAAAGGGAACTATGCGGCTTTATCTTTGAAAACGCGGGCGAAGCCGCGGGTGGAAAGCTAGAGTAATATGAATACTGATACGTTAAATAGATTTGATATCCTTTTTTCTTTATACTGATAAGATCGCTGTAAGAAATAGGTTTTTAATATTATTCGTATTTTATGCAAGATTGTCACATCTTTGCATCTCGTTATAATTTAAATAAACCGAAATCGGTTTAGTGGTTCCTTCAATAAAGCTTTATACTAAGGTCCTTAAACTTATTTTGAAGATTGTGGTTTGTATTCGTATATGAATTATTTTTGACAAAAACAGTTCTGACAAATAAGAATTTTATACTCGATCAAATTAAAATATGTTCTTAGAAATGTGTGTTAATCGAAGATGTAACTTCTATGGCTCTATAAAAACACGAAAAAATATATGAGTAGGTATAACAAACATTAAATTACTTGCACAATAAAACACATTAATTAAAATATATCGAAGATCTAGATTTTAATTTTTAAACAATACAAATCGTGACTCGTGCAGAAACAGTTTCAAAACACAATTTTAATTGTCCGCGTTGTTCCCGCGCTTTTCAATTTAGCTTTCAAGAGATTTAATTTTCGAAAACAAAGGCGCGCGTTTAGCCGTCGTTTTTCAAAGAAATTCTTAAGCGACACTTATTTATATACTTAGTTTAGAATTTAAATTCACGAGAATAATTTCTTTTCCCGTTTATAAAGAATCAGTTTATGTTTTTACAGAGCATCTCTTGAGTTCCTTTGTTTTATAAATGAGTTAGTAGGTATTTAATGAAATTATCTTTTTAATGAATTTATTTTTATTCTTTTATAATAAAATTATTTTATATTCCCTTAACTAAAGTCAGCGTGATTGTTGTTACTTATTATTTAAATAAAAGGTTGCATGCTATAACCGATTATATTTATAAATCTTGTATTGCTCTACTATACTAAAAGATTGTATAAAGGGGAAGGTTTAGGATTTATACTACTACACCGGTTTTATTTCCGTATTACGAATTACTTATTTTAATTTTAATTATTTTCCCAAACTTAATTCTATTATTATATGTATTTTTCCTATATGCCAAGACTCTATCATTGTATAATATTGGCATTTAATCTATATTCCACAAACATTTCTTCCATAAACACTGAATCTCAACACACAATATAAATATGTAAATTTGTTTTAGCTGCCATACATGATGGCTATAGACTATGACGTCAGAGCGGCAAGGAGCGCCATGCTGCCGCCGCAAGTTAATATCTCCGAGAGAGGCTTCGTGCCGACCACGTTGCAGACTTTTAGGTATGTAATATGTTGTATTTTTTGAAGTGAAAACTTATTTAGCGGCGTTGAGCACTTTTTCTGTAATGGGTATAAAATCTTAAACTCGCGTCAGGACTCCTTACCTGATCGAAAAAGCGTAAAACGGATGGATATCAAACATGCTCAACGTTAATAATCAAGTTTTCACTTCTGCCGGCACTCCCGGAGTGCAACCCGTCTTTTTATTTTCTCTGATGCAAGTCACACATAAGCATAAAAATGAAATAAATTAAATAGGTAGGTATTAGTTTTTGTTCGTATAATGTTTGCAATATATATTTTGAAATTAGTAACACTAAAAATAAATTTGTCGAGTTTGTAAAATACTAATGTTTTCTGTATGAAAATGTTTCATTAATGTACAAGTTGATCTTGGACTTTCTGACGCAATGAAAATGTTAGGTACTTACCTAATGTATAATTATAATTAAATGATATAACTATACAGTTGTATTGTAGATTTTGAGAATTTTTAAGACAATAGAAGAAATTATTCCTAAGTGACAAACTTTTTTTGGTGTTCGTTCATCTCAGTTCCCAGCCTACAAATAATTAAATATTATAAGTATTATAATCTTATATATAAAAATGAATCGCAAAATGTGTTGGTAAGCGCATAACTCGAGAACGGCTGAACCGATTTCGATAATTCTTTTTTATTATATTCCTTGAAGTACGAGGATGGTTCTTATGTAGAGAAAATGTAAATATTATGTACCACGGGCGAAGCCGGGGCGGACCGCTAGTTATATATATAAATACTTAACATTTATTACAGAGTGCGCCTCCCCTGCACGGGAGTTGTAAGCGAAGAGATTCTAGTCTCAATACAGTTGAATATCTCTTCCGCGGATCGCGCGAATAAAGACGTTCGATTGTTATTCAAGAGGAATAAAATCTGCTTAGCTGGTAAGTTGTTTCTCTTTTCATTTTTATATTTAAAATTGATATCTGTTTGAAATGTGAGGCTGAGGATTGTTCAGTATTATGGAGGGAACTAAATAAGATTTTGATAAAGTTTTTTTTTAGTTATTAGTAAATTTATATTTCTGAAACCTTAACAAAAACGTTTGAACTGACATGATTAAAAAGAGCAACTGTGGAGTTTCTTGCCGGTTCTTTTCCGTAGATATTGCTTTCCGAATCAGTGGTAAATGTTAAAAATATGTAATGACGTTTCAAAAGTGCTTCTAGAAGAAGTCTAATTGAATAAATAAATGTTTGAATTTGAGTTTGAAAGATTTTACTTTACAGACATTAAAATACATGAAAAAGTTTTCGTGCCTATACTAATTCTATACCAAACTAGATTAATTTAAAAACTATGACTTCCCAAATTGTATGATGTGCTATCTTTATTATCTTGTATTACTAAATTAATTTTCATTCGTATAAATAATAGGTAACTAATTTATTGATGATAACAACCCAATTAAAAATTAAGGTATTTTTAAATATTCTGTACAGACAAACGATTCAAAATGATAGTCATAAAGTCATTAACCTTTAAGTATGGACGTGGAGTCTCACAGGCTACTCAATGTTTACGTTTTCATAGTTTCACCTATTTCCCCCCGCTCCCCGGGATTGAGCGGCTCAGTAGCTTTTGTTTTAGTTGCCAAACTACCAACGAGGGAGGAGGTTGTGTCGTCCGGTGAATATTACGTGAGTAATAACCATCCAAAAATGGACTGGAGCCTGTCAGGCTACACGTCCATTGTTGTCATATAATATATTTTATAAGGGCGATTATGTTTGTTTCAGATTTTGTAGTACAAAATATCAAATTATAAATAATGCCGGTAATTTTTCATCAAAACTACCGTCTACGACTTCTGTTCAGGGCCCTGCGCAAAAAATTTCCGTGTCGCTGATCCAACTTTCGAACAAAAAGTGAGTGAGTTGTTAGCTACAGATTAGTCTGACAATGAAGAGAATATTGAAGGTTTTTTTTTATATTGGAGTCCGAACTAATACAAAATCATGAGAGTGACAGTGATGAAGATCAGGACCAAGATCAGGACCATGATCAGGACCAAGATCAGGACCAAGATCAGGACCGGGAACCGGACCAGGTCCTAGGAGAAGAATCGGACAGTTCCAAAAGCTGTGGAAAGAGGAAATTTAAAGAAAAAACTAGCACTCGTGCTTGTAGTGCCTCATGTGCAAAGACGTGTTATAAATACTTCATTGCCAAGAGAACTGAGGTTGACTATGAATCGCTTTTTAGGTAATGATATGGTTACAGAAGGTGTCCCGGATCAAGAAACCATTCAAGGGTCCAGAAGAGCATGTAGAATCTGTCCCGCGAAAAAACATAGGATAACTACCTATGTTTGTGTTGGGTGCAAGAAACCTGTGTGTCTCCAATGTTCTAGACCTTTGTGCACTGACTGCCAATAAATTAGCGTTATTAGACCGTTGTCAAAATTTTTTGTATTAGTTACCTGAAGTAGGTATTTTGTGTTTTTGGTTCCTTATATATTATATTTTAAGAAAAAAAGACTCATTTTGTTATAGTCATAAGTTTGGCTGTTTTTAATATCTAAAAATGTAGCCTAAGTAAATTTAGACTTAAAAGTGTCACGATTTTTTATTTTTTACATTTCTATATTTTTTTTAATAAAAGTTGATTACATAAGCACGTTATTTTATTGCTAAATCCCTTAAATTCAATATCCAATCAGCTTTAAAGCAACCTTATATCAAATTCTCAAAAAAAAAGTATGTACATATAGGAGCCTGTGAGACTCCACGTCCGCAGTAGTGTTAAGAAAAAATGACGTCCATTCTTAAAGGTTAACAAAATCTGATTATCGAACACTCCACGCTATGTTAGCCGTCATATTATGTTTCCACCCTCCTAACCACTTCAAATAACCAGACCCAATATATTTACGAGTCACTCATGAAGAAAAATCATATTGTTTTGCTTTGATGTGATGAATTATGGGCATTCCAATTGTAAATTCTATGAAAGAGGGTTGTGGTTTTATGTAATTGGGATTGTATTGAGAATAATGGTTATATTTTTAAAGAAAAACCACAAAATATTATATGGGAAAGAACATCTAAATTAGGTAAAGCTTCTACTTCAATTATACCTTTAAAAGTTTATTGTTGAAACGAAGCGGTCCACTTTTCTAAATTATTTTGAAATTTAAGAATGCACTTTATATAATACTAGCTTTCCGCCTGCGGCTTCGCCCGCGTTTTCAAAGAAAAACCCGCATAGTTCCCGTTCCCGTGGGATTTCCGGGATAAAACCTAGCCTATGTTACTCGTGCATAATGTAGCTTTCGAATGGTGAAAGAATTTTTAAAATCGGTCCAGAAGTTTATGAGCCTATTCATTACAATCAATCAAACAAACAAACAAACAAACAAACAAACAAAGTTTTCTTCTTTATAATATTAGTGTAGATAAGTTTTAGAATCCATTTGCTTATTAGTTTCTGCCAGAACACGATACGAATAAAATATGAAGAAAAAACATGCAAATCATAGAATAACTTTTTATAGACTTTCCAAGTTACTTATTTCTTATAAGAATCCATAAATATTAGCAATATACAAGAAACTAATCTCATAAAAAATCCCACTCATCTTATAAAATCAATGCTTTCAATTCGCGGACTTATTCAAATACCTATTCCCCTCCTACAAATCACTTTAATAACAACTGGCTGTATACTAAAAACACATAAAGCAATAAAACCGAACTTTTCCCGAACACTTCGTCTGCAGAAATAATAACAATAAATTTGAAACGCGCAAGGGTGTTTTTATCGTATTCAGAAAAGCTTACAACTACACAATATTCGAATATAATTATCTGATAACAAATCGATTTCGAAACATCGATTCGTGTTTGTTTAATCTCGATTAAATATTGCTGTCGAGCGTTTTGTTTGAAGATCTTGATTATGCTGTCGCGATATTTCGCAACTTCGCTGCATAAAGGCGCTATTTTGGCATGAATTTATAATAATTGCATGCAAAGCGTATTTTCATTTATTACACTAGACCTTGTTTTCCCTTGAGGCGTTTTATAGCGAACGATTATTATTGGGTTTTATATGAAGCTCGTTAAACTTGACTTGTTATCTAGTGTGGCAGATTAAACCCTTATATAATACTAGAACGTTTAGTTTATTCATGCTGCTTTTGGTTAAACTTATAAAACTTGCACGTGTATTAAAATGTGTAAATTTTTTATCAAATACAATTTTTTTCCTTATCTTAATTGGGAAAACAAATTAATTCAATAACTCATCCAATTTTCATGGTCGGCGATATTTTAAACTGTTGTTTTACACGCAAGAAATATTTAAATGAAAAAAGTAATTAATTAAAATATGTACATGTGTGTTCTTATTTATTTATGAGCAAAGTGTATGCTTTTAATGTGTATTCACCAACAAAAGTAAACAGAATAAATATAGTATTTTTTTAGCAAAAAATAGTTATTTTTTTTATGCTAATTTGAAAAATTATTTCGGTGTTAGATAGCCCATTTATCGAGGAAGGCTATAGGCTATATTATATCATCACGCTAAGACCAACAAGAGCGGAGCAATACGGGTGAAACAGCGGAGCACAGCTAGTGCTTAATAAACCTACCTTTCGTTCACGACAAAATAATTTGCCAATATTAATATTAAACTCGCGAACCCCTACTAATATTTTTCGCTCAACTGATACAAGTTTACGTTCCACAAATCACTCCCTCCGTTATTAGCATGTAGACGATTGTGTAGACGCAACAGGATATTTTGCAAGGGATGAAGACGTATTATGAGGGGTCCTGAAGACTCCGCATCCCCATTTTAATGTGTTTACAAGGAAGTATCGATTGTTCTATTGTTCTGTTATTTGACTTGGAAATTTCGTACCCTCAACTGAAAAGCGTCGAGTTTATTGTGTGTTTTATCAAATTTTTATTGCAACGGTGTACAATTTGAACAGGCGGGATGTTTGCGTGCTAGTTATGTGTTTAAACGTTTCCTTTTTCCTTTTGATATAAAGGAGTGAATAGGAATATCATTTTGTTCGTTGATTGATTTGAGATCATATGCAAAAGCTTTAATTGTTTTGAGCGATTTTGAAAGCTCTTTATTCCGACTTCAAAAAGGAGGAGGTTCTCAAAACTCAGTTATCAGGTGTAACATGAAATTAACTTATCAATTGGTCTTATAACATTGCTTGTATAAGATGTGTTATAAGATATACTTCACATAAATAGAGACATATAAAATAGTATCAAAAAATATTAGTCCATAAAGAAAATTTACATTGCAAATATAAAATTTGTATCCATTTATTTTATTTTACCTAGTCCCGATTTAATACAGCTAGTTAACGCAAATCCGCTGTACCGTGTAAATTTTGTTTTTCACTTTGTGAAAATTTGCATCTGCATTGGTCTAGAAAATTCCACGTAGTAAATTATAATTTTAATTTTGGTACAAATGAGTGGCAATTATGATACTACTTAGTGCAATAATGTCATGATATCTTCACAATAACGCAAATTAATGATAGGTACACATTACACACAATATATCATCGATTATGATTTACTATTACTTATAGTTTTTATTAGTAAACTCAACTCTCATTTTGGAACTTAAATACACACAGGGTTTAGTGTAAAAATGAATAATCTAAAAA
Source organism: Colias philodice (assembly GCF_061535455.1). NCBI lineage: Eukaryota > Metazoa > Arthropoda > Insecta > Lepidoptera > Pieridae > Colias > Colias philodice. The sequence goes on along the minus strand of NC_143091.1, from coordinate 2,690,081 downwards.
ACTGTTTGTTTATTCAAACGTTAATCTCTTCTTTTATGATACAAAGAAGACTCTTCGTTGAATTTTCTAGACGTCTTTTTTAATATAATTATGTACAACACTTAACGCTTAGCATTAGCATTGATAAATAAAATAACGCTTTATTTTCTCAGTTTAAAAGCGACATTTGTATTCGATAAGGTACGAAAAGCTTTACTGCGAGCTCAAGATTCATTATTTAATTCCAACAAATCCCTTTCTTATCTCACGAGTGATATAAAATGTTCTCTAACCAAACACTACACTGAAGTATATTGTTTCAACCGAACCTGTACTAATAGTATTTGCTATGGACCCTTGTTTTCTTGAGAACCTTAAACGGATGGAAAGCGAGGAAATATCACTCTCCTTGTATGTATTTCTGAATCTTTACGCGTGTTTTTGTTTTCTTTGTTTACTCATACTCTAATAAATACCAGTAAAACATTTTGATAGTTTATTCTGTCATTATTATAATATGTTAAAAATAACAGCAAGTTTATAATCTAGTAGGCTGTGGAGAAAATCCATTAAATACTCGTGAAACATAATAAATTCCACTATGAGTTCTATTTTTTTCTTTCCGAGATAACCACGCCGCCTATCTTAATTACTACTGTTATAAAGGCGAAAGTTCGTTTGGATGTATGGATGTATGGATGTATGGATGTATGGATGTTTGTTACTCTTTCACGTGAAAACTACTGAACCGAATACAATGAAATTTAGCACACATATAGAGGGTAACTTGTATTAACACATAGGATAGGTTTTATCCCGGAAATCCCACGGGAACGGGAACTATGCGGGTTTTCCTTTGAAAACGCGGGCGAAGCCGCGGGCGGAAATCTAGTTCATTATAAGGCAAACTGCCTTGTGTGCTTTACTAGAAATAATTATCATATGATATGTTTGATTGACAAACAATTACATAACTATTTAATGATAGGCTGTAAAGAGTTTATACTGATTCAAATAACAGCGAATAAATATTATCAAATCCATCGTACCTATAACCGTCTTTAAAATTATATTCACTTGAGAAACAAACATTTCATTATGAGCAAACTCAGAGTGAAGTCAATTCTCAGATCTTCATAAAATTTTACTTCAATATTAAAATTCAATTAAAGTCTATAGATAGCCCGTAATTTTTCCACCTGAAGACGTTTCAGACAAGGGGAAGTATTTAATAACCGTTGATATCTGAGTGCGTACCTGCCCCCGTACCATGAAATCTTAAAGCAGTATTATATCCAGAGTGGAAAATTGACAGCGCTATACAGATCGTCTAGCGCCATCACTTTCCCACACTGGTAAGAATACTGCTGTAAGACATCATAGTAACCCCCCTGGATATAACTTCTCCCTCCCTATCCGTTGAAAGTTTTTCTATTATCCCTAATATTTCATTTAGTCGGCTTCAATCTAATATCATTATGGCAGCGTCGTCGAGAAAAGCTTTTTAAGTGATGTAAATAAGATTGTATAACGCTTTTGTTATGTGTTTATTTTAACAACGTCTTTAACGTAGTTTTACGTAACACTTATAAACAATGGCAGGTGTGTGTTTCATTTATGAATTTTTATTATTTACTTTAATTGAAAATTAAGATTTGATGATATTATTATCGTATTTTGATTATCATAGGCACTTATATAATATTCACAATTATTTGATTCGCAGATATTCTAATAAAGTGAATATTCAATTAATTGAGGATGTACCTAGTTGATATTTAACGTTTGTAATAGTCTATAATTTAGCAATGAGTGCGATCTCTCTAAATCTATAACGATATACCAATAAATCAAAATACAACCTTTAATGCGATACATACCTACATTCCAATATAACTAACTAACAAACGAATTACAGGCGTATCCACAATAGTAACTCGCAACGAGACAGCCCGCCTCGCGGGCGACGCCACCCGCAACACCGGCGGTGTGCTATTCGCGGCGGGTGGCTGTGCGGCGGCCGCGTTGGCTCTGCTGGCCGGCGCGGCAGCAGTGGGCACGCTGTATAAGCGGGGGAATAAAGCAAGGCACCATGATTCTATACAGTAAGTGGATTTATAACAGTGTAATGGCGAAGGAAAATATCGTGAGGAAATGAATGATATGTCGAAGAATCAAAATTCGAAGATACATCACATCTGCAAACCCGCAATTGGCCAGCGTGTTGGATTACGGCTTGGCAGGCCCGTATCCTAGCAATAGGAACATAAAGGGCCAAAGATGATGATGTTTATGATTCTGTAAAAATACCTTGGAGGAGAAAGGTGTGTGTACTTGTGTGGTGTTGGTTTCCCTGTCACTTATTAGATACATTTTATTTTAATTTTTGAACTGAATTGAAGATAAATTATCCGAACTTTAATGAGAACTACTATGAAGGGAGGATGAATTTTATAAATGGGGAGGGGAATGCTTTATCTTGAATCTGGCTCGTTGTGGCTGCAATACGTTTTGATTTAAGCAATAGGGTAAACCACTGTTAATATGACATTCGATAAACTGATAAAATCTTCATATTAGAATAAGAGTAAATTTATTTAATCTCATATTTTGTAGCAAAATATAAAGAAAAAATACATTTTCCTTTTTCTGCGCTAAATATAATGTACGATCGTTTTAGTAACCCATTTTACCCTGTACACAATATCAGGTTTAGATTGACCTGGTGATTGGTGTAAGTTATGAGATTATAATATTTTTTTAAACAAATTTTTGTAAATGATAATTCTTGGGAAAATTTTCATAGACCGGGAGATACTGACACAAAATTTCGAGTCATTTGTAACAGGATGGCGGTTCTACAGGGTTCTTAGTACGCAATGACAAAAAGAAAAATGATGGTGTGAACGCTGGTACCGGCGGCTTAGTCGCGTGGGCGTTAGTCGAACTCATCGGAAAATAGCGAAAGTCAAACGATTTGTAACAGTATGGCACTTATTTTTCCTGTAAGTTTGAGGATCAACAAATATAAATACAAAATTTCAAAGATCTAGGTGTTGGAAATCTTCACTTATATAAATTAATAATAAATTTATTTTTCAAGTATGACAGCACTTTTTCCCCCTACTGGAAGTATGGCAAATATAATAATGGTCACATTTTATCAAATACTCTCCAAAAAGCCAAATGCAATACTGGTACAAAAAGATAGGCGAAATAAAAAAATTTTGCAGATTTTCGGCGGTATGACGACCATTTGGAATCGTCCGAAAAGTATGGCATGGCGATTTTCGTAAATGGCTGCACGACGATGGTTACCTGTGCAAAAGTTAGCTTGGTACAAATGGTTGAATAATTGTTTTTTTTAAATCAACACATTCGCGTCGGTATGGCGGGCTGTAAGTCATACCGGAAAAGTATGGCATGACACTACCGCCTACTTCTTTTTTATGGGCTATCGGTAAATTCTAAAATTTTTGTGTTACAAATCGTTTGACTTTCGCTATTTTTCCGACGAGTTCGACTAACGCCCACGCGACTAACCCACCGGTACCAGCGTTCACACCATCATTTTTCTTTTTGTCATTGCGTACTAAGACCCCTGTAGAACCGCCATCCTGTTACAAATGACTCGAAATTTTGTGTCAGTATCTCCCGGTCTATCAGTAATAAATGAACTTTTTGTGTGTAGATTAAAATGACATTGGAGAAAAACAAAGTTTGTAGTAAACTAATATTTTTTAGGTGAAATTCCTTTTATTGGATTTTTTTTCGTATCTGTAGATTGTTAAACGTGTGTTACTGGATTGTCTGTCTAATGACTCTTTACTAACAACAAATAAAACAACTTTATGACTAATTATCTCTTCATTTTCATAGTAAATTACATAGTATAGTTCATACTATAATTTCTTATCTGAATAAATACCAAAAACATCATTATGCCTATCTAACACAAAGAACGAACACCACAAAATGACGCGACGTCTAAACAAAAGTCGCTGCCACTCAACACTTGTTAATATTTGTAGTTGTATGGAAGCTACCCTTGTCTCTTCACTTGATGGATGATAGGAGGCTTTATCGATACATAATAAATTACCCGGCGACGTTTAATTGCAAGGTTTATGTAGTACAATGAAAAATTGCCATGTTCGGTTTTAGACAATGTCTATTGTTCGAATGAGCTTCGTCATTATTTCGTGAATAGAAACTGTTTTACTTATTCATGGGATAGTCATTGTGCCTCACTAATTTAGAAGGTTTTTGTAGTGTTCAATAAGTAATAAATAATTAAAAAAGCCTTTGATTTCCTTAATAATACATGTTTTACATTTCAAGTGTTCTTAATATTAGTTAATTTATACAATGAAAAAATGTAAGTTCAATAAGTACCTAATTATAAAAGTTCCTTTAAAACTATTTTAAATAAATATTTCCCTAATTTAGCTTTTCCTTCAAAATACTGTATATTATCATTATTCGTCCATGATATTATATATCACTAGCGGTCCGCCCCGGCTTCGCCCGTGGTACATGTTTACGTTTTCTCTACATAAGAACCATCCTCGTACTTCAAGAAATATAATAAAAAAAGAATTATCGAAATCGGTTCAGCCGTTCTCGAGTTATGCGCTTACCAACACATTTTGCGATTCATTTTTATATATAAGAAGATTAATTCATTATCCTTTACCTTGGGCAGCCTGGAAGAGATCGCTGATAAGCGATAAGGTTGCCTTATGTGCTATGCATGTTTTCCATTTCTTTCAATATTATGTATTGTAATTTGTAATGGTACATTAAATTGTTAAATAAACAATTATAATAGTTGACATTTTAAGCTAGTCTAAACTATAAACTATGTCCGTGCTAAATTTAATCAAAATCGATTAGGTCTTCTTATTGTGAGTTCATGAACCCATGCATAATAATGTAATATATTAATGTATGTATGCCTATATGTTTATTGCTTCTAATATATAAGTGTATTCGAATTTGATTGTGAAATAAATTGATTGACTGCTATCCAATGAAGTAATTGATTAAAACAAATTGCGACCTTTCAAATTAGGTTAATTAAATAGATTTTTCCTTGTACATACGTATTTTTGTGTTCGAAAAGTAATTGATAGTAACACAAACAAAAATTAAGTCAATTACCATCTCTAGAGTGAAATTGTTTTAGTTTTACCAATTAACGGAAAATAAAACATTATTTTTTAAACGGCTGGAAAATTTCTTCTTAATTTGTTTGCTTTTATAATAATTATATGTATCTTACTTAAGAACAATGTTGAATATATTCAGATAAGACAAAATATTATGTCATACGAAATTTGGAAAATTTATATTATACACCCAATAAAGGATTTTTTTTAATAATTTTTCATAAAAACAATCTTACTCCATAGTACATCCTACACGACGGCCGCCTACGGCAGTCACCAGAATGTCCTACTACGACTTGATACTCTCGGCCGCCCGCCCAGTTCCACTGGCTCTTATGCTACGATTGCCAGCCTGCATAAGTTTCCTTTCGGTAAGTGTACATAAGAGAACAAAATTTTTGTTTAGTAAGTGTGAATTTTTAGAAAATAGAATAACGTAGGTATCTTGAGTTCAAATGGAGATTCAATTTAAAGAGCCTTAAGATTTTTTATTAGGTATTTATAATCGTTTAGGAAATCGATTGAATTTTAAGAACACTAGTTTTCCTTCAATAGATGTTACCAGAAAATGTAATATAATGTAGTGGAGTCGAGAGTGAGTCCGTAGAAATTAAAGTTCAAAGAGTAGAAAATTACTATTCAGTATTCAGTATCTCATAATTATAGCGATCATAGATTACGACATAAATATATCTACTTAAATATTTATTTTTAATAATAATACAATTAGATGATAAACAGGATAGTTAATAATACATGCTATAATGTTAAATGTATCTACGTTTAAAATAATACGATTTATTGACTCGCTCAAGTTAAACAATACACCACATATTATTAATAAAAATTAATCCCATTTTAACCTCTTTTATTCCGTCATTATTCAGCGATTAAATAATTTTACCATATTCATTTTATCTCATAATATAATTTTATTCATACTTATTATTGGATTCAGTAAAATGGATGATACATGTATTGCGGCATTCATTTACACCACGAAAGTGTAATTAAATACAAGCGGATTTATCTTTTGATTTTCATTTTTAAAAATTATTTCAAAATATTAAAAAAGTTTTACTTATCTGTAAAAATAATACGCGTTTCTTTAACGAGGTTATATTCAATAGCTGAATACTTTGTATCGATGATTTTGGTATTATTGAGTAACATCGACACCGCAAGAAACAATAACATTTTTTGTTTTATTAATTATAGCGTTTATTCGTTGTATTATATTGAACTGAATATCCTGGAAAATCTTTTATTTATTTACTTTAAAAATACTATTATCCAATACTGTTTAATTGTGACCCATAAAAAAATTGCACTTCTGAAGAGTGAAGATAATTGTGTCATACTCTCATCACTTATTCGTTATATTCATTCAAAAATAACTTCCTTGTTTAACCTTCCGAAATCATAATTCATTAGCGCATCTAGAAATACATTAAATATTAAAACTAAATTATAATAACAAAATAGGTAGCAGAAGATCCCCATCGCCATACGCGACGACCCATATCGGAGAGCACGTGTACGCTAAACCGGAGTCCAGGGTTTCGTACTATGCGGCTTCTAACTTGACGCATGTATCACAGGTAAGTTTCAATATATTGATATAAATTAACATAGAGATTGTTATGTAACTTGATTAAAAAAATTGTCAAATACTGAATTCAGTTTCATAAATTTTAACGTTATTTTTAAGCCTATCCTAGCCTATTTTTGTGTCTTTTATTTTTTTGTGAGATAATTCTCATAAATCATAAATAGCTTGATGTGTATGTTATATGGTAGAAATGGAGATTTTTAATACACAAGAATAAAGCAGCATACTATCACGATTATAATTATAGTTATCAGACGTGCAGAAATTGACAAAAAGCCTACTTATATTATTACGGATATAATATTTTATTATCTTTCATAATCACAGAAAAAAATAAAATCCATTCTATCATCCATAACCGTAAATAAATTACGCCGCAATGTCTGTTAATCTTTGGTTAAACCGATCCCCATAATAATTAATCTCACCATTAAATATATGATATCCACAATTATTTAATCGAGGAGCCATTTCATATATTAATAATTATTTTAGAATGTTATTAGTAAAACGACTAACATTTTCCATTTCACAAACAACGCTGCAAATGCTTATTAAAAAAGTTTATGCAAAACTAAGAGAAGTTTATAATGAGAATATGAACTGAAATGACTGTTATTTTGTGAACATGGCAAATGGTTCGTATTTAACCAGAAAAATAATTAGAAAATTGAGAACTTGCTATAGTTTTTTGTAGTCTACTTTCGAAATTGAAAGTTCTATTGAAATCTGCTAATAATGATACATGCTAATTCATTTTGAGCCCTATTTTACAGTTACATATGCGTAGTCAAATACATAAACTCAAACTCAAACATTAATTTATTCAATTAGACTTCTTCGAGAAGCACTTTTGAAACGTCAATACATATTCTTTACTGCATTTACCACCGATTCGGAAAGCAGTATCTATGGAGAAGAACCGGCAAGAAACTCCATAGTTGCTCCAATTAAATATTATTATTTGTCATAATTAAATAAAGATCATCTACCAATATTTGAGGCTTGTATTTACCTTATCCTACGAATGTATACACCTTTACTTCATAAAAGAAAATCTGTTTTTCTAATAACAATAGCTAAAATATTTCTCCATTTAAAGGCCACAAAGGATAAAACACGAAGTTATCTAACAAAGGTTTTTAAAAATTACCTTCTCATAGCGGACGTTGAATTGCGCGTGAAATGAGGCCCTTTACCTCATTAGAGATCCAATTTTAACTGCAACACCCTTCAGGTGATACAAACGTAATATAATTAGCAATCTTCGCTCAAGATATTGCAAAGCTCAAGTTGCTCTAGAAGGTTTGTTTTTATCAGGGTAATGAAAAATAACGAGATTGAGGCTTTAATTATTTTAAAGTGCCATTCAAACGAACTCAGCGTTAATCAATGTAAAACTACCTATTTTTAACGAGTGGAACATTTTACGACTAAAAGGGTATTTCAGGAAACATATTTAGAGTTCGCAATACTTGAAACTATTGAAGGTCGTAAAACATTGGACGTGAAAAATACGTAAAAACCTATTATAGCTATTATACTAGATAAGTTTATTATAATAGCGTATCCAGTATCCTATGTTTTCATTATTAGGCTTGGCACGAAGCAACGTTTTTAATTTGCAACCCCCTTTGTTCGTAAATTTAACGCAACGTTGAAATTCTTGGGAGGAAATATGAATTAGTGTTCAACGGAGGCGTTAACGAAGATCGCTAGAAGCTATGTCAAGTTTTAACGAAGCTCAAACGTTTTTAAAGTAAGATAGCTGTGAGATTGCGCTGTATGTACAGAAATTATCGAAGCATTAAAGTGTATAATTAAGCGTTTTTTCTTAGTTCAAGTTAATTATGACTCTTGGGAATCATTGCAATCTACTTCAAGATGTTAATAATTTCGAAACTGAGTTCTTCTTATCGAGTTAGCTCTCTGGACTAATTAACTTGATTAGATATCGTTACCTTTTTATGAATACATGAAGCAATCAATTGTAATTAAAAACGTTCCCCGAATCATCTCCATAAAAAAAGACGGGTTGCACTCCGGGAGTGCCGGCAGAAGTGAAAACTTGATTATTAACGTAGAGCATGTTTGATATTTTGGAATGGTATCCGTCTTACGCATGGAATTTAAGGGCTAAAAAAAATCCGTCTTACACTTTTTCGATCAGGCCACGTATCCTGACGCGAGTTTAAGATTTTATACCCAACGCCGCTAGAGAAGTTTTCACTTCAAAAATTGTAGTTACTGCAAATACTTGAAGAAGTCCCTTGGACAACATGACATGTGTAATATCCTTGGCAAAACACTTCTATCGTCAACATATCCAAAGAAAACTTGAATGACATTCAAGAAACTGCAAATACACAATATTGTATCGTACAATGCCTTAGGTTAATCAAAAAACTGCCAGTCCGGTTGCAATTTCTGAAGACAATCATTAATATCGCCCTGTAATTGGAACGTCAGCCAGACCACAGCGATTTGGTGAAATGTCTACAGAAATCTAATCTTTTGAAAATAGAGATCTAGTACGTGCAATTTGTGTGGAAAATACAGGTTTATTGTATTTATGAAGTGTCAAGTAGTGGTCATCTCCTTGTATTATTTATTATATTGTAAGTAATTTATAATACTGGGAATGGAAACAATTTTGATGACCGGTGTCGCAGAGGATCTGTTGGGCTCTAAATATTTATCAAAGCAATTCGTAGAATGAGTGTCACACTAATTTCAATGCAGTTCTACGAATTACGACACTCAATTGTAACTTAAATTTTAGTTGTTCTCAAGAGTTCTCTCCTCTGTCTTACGTATTGTTGATGTGATCAATCTCGAAAATTATAGTTTATTCTTTAATAAAATGCGTATCAGTAAAATGTATTCATCAATATTATTTCCATTATAATACTTTCAATATAGGTTATCGTTTCTTTTCAATACTTTTTCACTAACAACAGCAAACAATAACAAAGGACCGAGTGACGGACCCTGCGGAACAACTGCGCCTGCTCACAACACCACGCTGCAACATTCGCTTGGAAATACTCGTCCATGAAGGGACTTTTGGAAGAATATATAAGGGCGTGTTCAAACGGGGCGATACGTATGAAGAAGTGCTTGTTAAGACTGTGTCAGGTTGGTGATTTAATTTATAAGGATATTTTTATGGTCGAGTTAGACTCGAGCTATACCTTACTTTATTCGATAGTGTATCATGATACACTTGTTTTTCAGATCATTTGGAATTTAAGTTAAGCTAAAGATTTTATTTCTTTATAAGTATCGTAAATAGTAAGTTTTTTGTTTATTTGGACGAATTATCACATAATTTAATAGTAACTTTTGTATCTACAGGGTGTCCCGTAAGTAGTGGACCAACGGGTTATGGGGAGTAGAGGGACTTATTATCTAACAAAAATACAAAAATTTATTGTCCTAACCCATAAAGTTTTTGATTTATGCTTTATTTTCAAAATTTGATAAAAATATCATCCACGTAAGCTTAATATGAACTTTTACCATTTCTGTTTTTATTTTATTCTTATTTTTTTGTTCAAGGTTGTTAAGAATACATAAGTCTTCCTAATTAAAATGATACTCAAGCATAATTAACAACAACAACAAAATTAGACCAAAAAATAGGTAAAATTTTACGTTTTAAAAATTACGGACTGAAGTTTGAACAAAGCTGGTGTAAAAAAAATGTATGGTGACCCTGTGAAACTTTATTTTAAAAACTTCTACATCTCATACAAATTACAAAAAGGTATAATTGTGTGGTATAAAGTATTTAAAAAAATGTTAAATTGGCGTACAACATTCAAATTAGAAATTATCAGGTAGTCAACTCATTAAGTTATTCCGAAAATTATTGCCTTTATGGGCGCGCGCTGGAATTCTTTTGTATTGTTTCTGGCCAATCATAGACGATACTTGAACCCACTATTATTTTCTTTGACTTTCAACTATTTCAGTGACTTGCTTATAGCTCGGAACTACACGCGTGTTTAACTTGATCCCGTCATTACGATATTATTCTTTGTTGAAGTACGCTTGAATTGGACACTGATTTTTCTTGTGATTTGGATATTGTTCGACTTTAGTTTTCTGAAGGAAATTGCCTTATACATACACTCCACGTGAATATGCAGAAATGTTAAAAAAATTATTGAGTTAAAAAAAATTTGATCCAAGCATCAAGCATCTCTCGACAAAAATTAATTCGTCGTTGATAATCACCTGGTATTAATGCTTGCTCACTCGTACATGATACGGGTGCCAATCACTTCTCTTCAATATGCGATGCACTGTACTTCTTGGTACACCAGTGCGTCTAGCAATACGGTGAGTACTAGTTGAAGGATCTTCTTCTACTTCTGTCAATATTAGACGATCATCGACTGATCTGGGTCTTCCTATTCGATTTCCAATTCCAGGAATACGACCTTCATGGTATGCGTTATTTACTCTGAGAAAAAATCGGTTATCAGGATAGCAATCCCGATTGGGATAACGCTCACGATAAACACGTGCTGCTTGTCGAGCATTTCCATCACTGAGTCCATAAATAAAAAACATTTTTCTGCATATTCACGTGGAGTGTATGTATTAGGAATTTTCCTTCAAAAAACCAAAGTGGAACAACATCCAAATCACAAGCAAAATCAGTGTCCAATTCAAGCGCACTTCAACAAAGAATAATATCGTAATGACAGATTCAAGCTAAACACGCATGTAGTTCCGAGCTATAAGCAAGTCACTGAAATAGTTGAAAGTCAAAGAAAATAATAGTGGGTTCAAGTATCGTCTATGATAGGCCAGAAACAATACAAAAGAATTCCAGCGCGCGCCCATAAAGGCAATAATTCTCGGAATAACTTAATGAGTTGACTACCTGATAATTTCTAATTTGAATGTTGTACGCCAATTTAACATTTTTTTAAATACTTTATACCACACAATTATACCTTTTTGTAATTTGTATGAGATGTAGAAGTTTTTAAAATAAAGTTTCACAGGGTCACCATACATTTTTTTTACACCAGCTTTGTTCAAACTTCAGTCCGTAATTTTTAAAACGTAAAATTTTACCTATTTTTTGGTCTAATTTTGTTGTTGTTGTTAATTATGCTTGAGTATCATTTTAATTAGGAAGACTTATGTATTCTTAACAACCTTGAACAAAAAAATAAGAATAAAATAAAAACAGAAATGGTAAAAGTTCATATTAAGCTTACGTGGATGATATTTTTATCAAATTTTGAAAATAAAGCATAAATCAAAAACTTTATGGGTTAGGACAATAAATTTTTGTATTTTTGTTAGATAATAAGTCCCTCTACTCCCCATAACCCGTTGGTCCACTACTTACGGGACACCCTGTATAGATTTTCTCTAACACTTGTCTTTTTCCAAAATTCATACATACACACAATATATAAAACTACTAAATTTTAATTCTGACTCTAATCAATAGACGCAGCATCAGCAATGCAAGCTGCATTACTTGTAGCAGAAGGATTACGATTCTTCGGTTTGGTTCACAACAATGTTCTATCTCCAATGGCCGCCTGTGCGGAAGAAGCCAGGAAACCACTACTAGTGTATTGCTGTGTTTCGCACTCTTCTAATCTTAAGAGGTAAGAATATGTGATTATGTGAATGTTGATAAAATATGAGTCGAATTTTGAATTAATAAAAAATTTAACGAAACGTAGATTTATTTTGTGACACATTTATCATACTATCATATAGGAAACAAAATTCACATTGAACAAATAAATTATCGGAAAGAAATAAGTGAAAGTGGTCACGGATAAACATATACATCACAATTCACAAAGCGTTACATATTTATTATTTTGCACAAACATTCTGACTAACATTAACACTCTTATCAAAGCAATACAAAACATCAGTAAACTCGCATATAATGGTGGAGCTCGGCGCGCAGATCGCGTGCGGGCTCGCTTACTTGCACTTGCATAGGATTATACACACTAGTGTCTACATTCATACACACTCGTATAAACAAGCGATATTACCATACACACTCATATACAGGGTGTAATCGTTAAGTGTGCACAGGCGATTTTTCCGTAAGTATTACAGATAACAAAAAACTTTAAACTGATATCGAAAGTACTTAACCTAATGAGTAAAATGGCGGTAATAAATTTTTAAAAATAAATCGAGAAATATCAAAAAAATTATCTTTACATTAAGTATGAAATAAGAATATCCCATATACCTACATTTAATATGAAAGATTTTAGCTTTCTTTTTCTTTTTTTGGTTTTCTGCTTTAATTACTTCGCAAATTTGAAGTGACATTTTCCACGTTTTTCCGGACATTTTCACGCATTTTCCGGATATTTTCCGGGAATTTTCCAGGCATTTTCCGGACATTTCCCTGACATAGCCTGTAAATGTCTGGAAAATCCCTGGGAAATGCTCGGAAAATCCCCGGAAAATGTCTGGAAAATCCCCGGAAAATGCCAGGGAAATGTCCGGAAAATGTCTGGAAAACATCCGGAAAATCCCCGGGAAATGCTCGAAAAATCCCCGGAAAAAGCCTGGGAAATTCCCGGAAAATAAGCGGAAAATTCCTGGGAAATGCCTGGGAAATTCCCGGAAAATAAGCGGAAAATTCCTGGGAAATGCCTGGGAAATTCCCGGAAAATAAGCGGAAAATTCCTGGGAAATGCTCGGAAAATGCGTGGAAATTTCCGGTAGAACCGTGGAAAATCCCTGGAAAATGCCTGGAAAATATCCGGAAAATGCGTGAAAATGTCCGGAAAATCCCCGGAAAATGTCTGGATAATGTCTGGAAAATCCCGGGAAATGCTCGGAAAATCCCCGGAAAATATCTGGAAAATCCCCGGAAAATGTCTGGAAAACATCCGGAAAATGCGTGGAAATGTCCGGAAAAAGCGTGGAAAATGCCTGGAAAATGCCCGGAAAATAAGCGGAAAATTCCTGGGAAATGCCTGGGAAATTCCCGGAAAATAAGCGGAAAATTCCTGGGAAATGCTCGGAAAATGCGTGGAAATTTCCGGTAGAACCGTGGAAAATCCCTGGAAAATCCCCGGAAAATGTCTGGAAAACATCCGGAAAATGCGTGGAAATGTCCGGAAAAAGCGTGGAAAATGCCTGGAAAATGCCCGGAAAATGCCCGGAAAATGCTCGGAAAATTCCCGGAAAATATCCGGAAAATGCGTGAAAATGTCCGGAAAAAGCGTGGAAAATGCCACTTCAAATTTGCGAAGTAATTAAAGCAGAAAACCAAAAAAGAAAAAGAAAGCTAAAATCTTTCATATTAAATGTATGGGATATTCATATTTCATACTTAATGTATGGGAGGGTTTAAAGATAATTTTTTTGATATTTCTCGATTTATTTTTAAAAATTTATTACGGCCATTTTACTCATTAGGTTAAGTACTTTCGATATCAGTTTAAAGTTTTTTGTTATCTGTAATACTTACGGAAAAAGCGCCTGTGCACACTTAACGATTACACCCTGTATACAAGTGATACTGTACCAAAACACTACAAAACACGATAAACTCTTAGATACCTCACGTCATGCCGCGTGGGCCAGCAAGCCGCGCCCGCCACCCGCGAGCTGGTGGAGCTCGGCGCGCAGATCGCGTGCGGCCTCGCTTACTTGCACTTGCATAGGATCGTACATGCGGATGTAGCTGCTAGGAATTGCATGTAAGTTCTAGTTATGAAGGAAATGCATTTGATGGTAGGAGTTGGATAGTTCTAATGGTCCGGGAGCCAGCAGCAGATTTTATGACCAAGTTCCTCTCAAGAGATAATTCGTCAGACGCATGAGAGTATAGTATTATAAAGCCTCGTGAACGTCAGCTGGAGCTCGGTTGGGGGGAAGAGCGGTTGTAGCCTCCCGTATCAGCTGACGGTTTTTCCACCAAGATACAGCCAGCTGACATATATATTTATCCACTGTTACATATAAGCTATCATCAGGTAAATTTTTGTTTGAGAGGAAATAACGGAAAATAAATTTTTCTTTAAATTTAACTTTCATGTTCGAGACACCAGCTGACGTATAATACACCATGTTGTAACCAGCTGACTATTTTTTTTCGTTGAGATATTGGGTTAGCTACAATTTGACAAATTTTTAGCTGAGAGGAAATGAATGAATGAATGTATTTTTTTTCCTATGTGCGTGGGAGGCTACAACCGCTCACCCCCCCAACCGAGCGCCAGCTGACGTTCACGAGGCTTTATAATACTATACTCTCATGCGTCTGACGAATTATCTCTTGAGAGGAAATAGTTAACCAAATTTGCACCTGGCTCCCTAACATTTGATGAAAATTGTCTGTTTTAATGTACGTTTCAGCCTAATGATGGCCAGTCTTCTTGTTGTGTAATGAAAGATTTTAAGAACTTTTTTTCAGAATAATTTTTTGCATAGCATTTTTTCACCTCCAAGATCTTTCTGGTTAATACGATCTTAATACGAATACTGGCAAAGTCAAAATTTTGAAAAGGTTTCTCCTACTTGATTGAATTATAGCTATTATTTAACTTTCTCCACACAGAGTGGACGAGAAGTTAAGACTGAAACTGACAGACACTGGTCTATCCCGGGACCTGTTCCCGGACGACTACCACTGCCTCGGCGACAACGAGAACCGACCCGTCAAGTGGATGGCGCCCGAGTCACTGTTGCACAACCAGTATACTACTGCGTCTGATGTGGTGAGACTTTTGTGAAATGAAAAATGGTTTGCTTGAATAGTGAATATTGAAAAGCTACCTTTCTTTTTTTTCTCTAATTATTGTTTTATTTTTGATATAAAAAATGGTCGCCACTCTAATCTTTGGCATACAGTGCGATTTTCTCATAACTTCTACCTGTGTTCTACGCTCTACCAAATTATGGAATAGCCTTCCTATGACGAAATTTTTAATACCTATGACTGTATTTAAAAAGGGAGTGTACCTTCATATCTAGAAGTTGACAACGCACCAGAAGAGGCAGAGGCACCTCTGTACGTGTATGGATTTGTTTATGATCAGGCGCTCCACAAGCTCGTTTGCCCGCTCAAATATATAAAAAAAGTTGTGCATTTTTCACGCAATCGGGCTTAATACTAAGCTTAGTGTTTGGCACTGACTTCAAACCTATTTTATAAATAGCACATCTGAATAATATGTAGTAATTAATAATATCAAGTATTTTAAGCTATTGCATAGCTTCTATCGCGGGCCTTGAGCGCGGGGACCGAATCCAGAAATTCCGCAACGAAAAAACCTCACGCCCCCCACTCCGACGGGCACGGAGGTGTGGCTTGAAGGCGTAGCATGCAATAGCCTTACCGCGGCAGTCCCCGAGTGCCACACGTCTTTTTTTTATTTTTTCTTTTCCGTTTTTGAAGTGGGTTGTTTTTAACATAGTTATTTTTATTAAACACTTATATAATCTCCCAGTGGTCTCTCGGGGTAACTCTGTGGGAGCTGTGCACGCTGTGCGCGGGCCCGCTGTGCGAGCTGGACGCGGGCGAGGTGGGCGCGCTGCTCGCGGGCGGCTACCGGCCCGCGCAGCCGCACAGCTGTCCTGATGACCTGTGAGTATTGCCGATAAACAAAATAAAAAGCTTTTTTGAATCTAACAACTGTCCCGATGAGCTGTGAGTGTTGCTGATGATAAAAATGTGCTTTTTGAATGTAACCTAACTTTTTTTGGACCCAAACTAACCTAACCTTGAAAAGCTTTTGAATCTAACCTAACCTTGAGATAAACAGAATAAAATGCTTTTTTGAATCTAACCTAACCTTTCTTGAACTCAAACTTACCTTTTTTGCGACTAACCTAACCTTATTTTGAACTTCAACTTACTCTTTTTATTTTATCCTAGCCTGTTTTTGTTCCTAACCTTCACGGCCGCGGCGTTTTAACACAGCATAGCTTGTTTTTTAACCGAAACTTACCTAACCTTACCTTTCTTCATATCTATTCCGTGGCGGAATTACGGGAACTGAACGAAATGTTCCACGTGCCACGGCAACAAACGCTCGGTTCCAGATCCTCCATCCTTTTCCACCTATACGCACTTCCTTCCTCCTGATTCTTAATTAATAAGAACACTTTACATAAAAAAAAATGTATGCGTGTACTAGAGTACACACGTAAGAAGTGAAACTTCTTTATGACTTAAAAATGTCACGAGTATGGCGTAACGCAAAAATGTCACGCGTACGGCGTAACGCAAAAATGTTACACGTACGGCGTAACGCAAAAATGTCACGCGTACGGCGTAACGCAAAAATGTTACACTAAATTTTTGCCCAACCCCGATAAAGAAGTTTCACTTCAAAAATGTATGCGTGTACTAGAGTACACACGTAAGAAGTGAAACTTCTTTATGACCTTAAAAATGTCACGAGTATGGCATAACGCAAAAACGTCACGCGTACGACGTAACGCAAAAATGTCACGCGTACGGCGTAACGCAAAAATGTACACTCAATTTTTGTCCAGCCCCGATAAAGAAGTTTCACTTCAATAAAAACCACCATTTCTATTACAAATTTAATAGATATTTCATACTAAAAATATAACCCTACAAAGGTACGGTCTAATGTGCTGGTGTTGGACAATGGCGGCCGCCGCTCGTCCACTCGCACCGCAACTCCTCGCCGCCCTTCATGACTTTAGACAAGCGCTTAGCACTTATATTTAATTCAGCTTTTCTACCAAATTATCTGAATACACATTTTTTGTATCTCTATCAATAATAATTGGCTCTTCTCCATTTTCGAAAGTGTTCTCTTTCGAAGTTTATATAATTATCCTAAGCTTTCTTGTTTCGAAAAAATATATATGTTGCTCTGTCAAATTATGCTCAATAGATTTTACATACAATTTTTCCAATTTTCATTTATCATAATATCATCAAAAAGCAAATGTGAATGCGTTGGAAATAAGTATGTTCGATATTATGATCAAAAGTCTAGTCTACAACAAGATTTTTAATTGCTTTGAACGAATAGGTCTTTGAAATCGTTTTATAATATTTAAAATCTACTGGGCTATAATTTAAGTCTCCTTTTACTAAATTTTATAAAAAGCCGTCATAGTTCTGGTCTTGAAAATTAATCTTTGTAATAAGGCTCTTTGATCTTAGTCTGAACATTTCAGGTTATTAAAAGTCAGAAATCATTTCTCATTATAAAGTATATTTTACTTAGCATGAAAATATTGATTTAATAATAATTAGTGTTGTCTTTCTGTATTCTGAATCTATTGTAAGTGAAAAATTGTAATGCTATTTCTTATTGTAACTGCTTTTTAGAATACAAAAACCATCCAATTCTCCAGTTACATTTCTTATCGATAATATTTTTCTTTTTTTGAAAAGAATAATGTTTTAAAAATAATTGTTTTAATTTGATTTGTTTTTGAATTCTCAAACTGTAGTTATTATGAAACAAAAAAAATATTAAAAGGTCTCGCTTTTTCACTCAAATCTTATTTCCGATCTTTTAACGAATATAAGTACCAAAGTGCCTGCGTGCTACGTTTTTATTTTATTTATTTTTATCATAATTTTTACGCTGTCATGGGGGACCAATTGGATATTGACGGTCGAGGGTCACTTTAAATTTCATGATTTTATGAAAAACGCACAATTTGCATGGACCATCCTAATCTATGCAAAATCGATTTTTCTCAGATATAAAAACAATTAACGAATTAACTATTGTAAGGACCGATTTTTCAATGCTTGGTTAAAACTTATCCGGCCAATAAAGTATTACACGATAATATTAAAATGTCACGTAAACTGTCAAATATGGACAATTAGAATAGGTACGTTTTTAAGATGGTAGTTTTATAAATTATTTGACGAATAAGTTGTAACCAAGCATTGAAAAATCGGCCCTAAGACTAATAGACAAAGATAAATTTTGTATTGAAACAAAAGTCGGTGACAGCTGAAAAGCGAAACATTAGGTAGGTATCTATTATAATAAAATAAAAAGTAATTTTTTATCAAACTGTATGTTAAATTAAGTAGCATTTTAATACGAAACAATGGAAATGTAAATAACAGAATCGGTGTTTATTAAGGGCCATTTATATTCTAAGAACGGGAATTCTTGGAATTCTTAGATCTAATTCAATGTCTATTTATTAAGGTTATATTACCAAAGAAATACTGAGAAGTATTAATAAAATTAATCAACGATACACTTAATTAATGTCAGAAATTGCGGATATAAGTTACCACAATATGAACGTTAGAAATAAATTTCCTGTCTATTTTTAAATCTTTAACGTGTGTAAATATGCAACTACCCACATTAAAATTAAGGAATTGTATATAATATGAAGTCAATGCAAAAGGAATTTAATTTTTGACCATAGTATAGGATATACAGTGGAGATAGGTAAGTATTAGGTTAAGAGTTCCTGAGGACATCGTCCGTCCAGGCACAGTAAGGATTAACACCAAAAACAGTAGGTGACACGAAATACATTAAAAATTGGCTTTGAGGAATTATAAACAAATAAAACATCGAGATAGAAATATCTCGATGAAATAAAAGGCGTAAATGTATATTACGAAAATCATCTAAGTTTGTGTTTTTAAATACCTTCTAGAATCATGCCTTGCATTTCATGGTTTTCTTTCACATTGCGAAAAAGTACAGGTAGGTGAATCTTGTAAATCTAATAATGCATCAATATACTGATAGGATTAGATCTTACATAAGATTCATAATGGTTTGTTTGGAGAATTGTGGCCATAAATACAAGGGCTACTTCAAATAAACGAAATTTGAAACAGACATTTTGCCAGTTGAATTCATGCACACCGTACCAATAAAAACTATATGAAAGAATGCAAATACGCCATTGTATTTGAAAATTAAAACAATAAACCATAGGAATGCTTACTACAAATGAAAAAATTCAAACAAATCCCCTACGAATACCGAAAAATATCGTGTTTCATTTCGCAATGGAAATTAATACGACGCCTTATAACTTGTAAAAATAATCCCTCGAAGCCACATTCAGGATTTCGTGTCTATAGTCGTCTATTATACCAAATGTTATACATAGGAAAATATATACACATTATATTTATACTGGTTTAGTGCAATATTGTAAATAGACATTCACTTGTTTTGTTTTACACTTTTGCTTGTTAATTTTACAAAGATTTAGCGCTGCAATATTTTATCCTATTCACATAATTTTGACCCTGTGATCCAAGGCCGTTGTCTTAAACTGTTTCAATTAAAATATGTTTTCTCTGTGATGCTCAATATTAATTTAAACCGTGTTTATTTTTATTTAAAATGGATACAACTAAAATGGCTCTGCGCGATTTTAAAAACATTTAGAAGTGGCCTATAAATGCCATTAAAATGATCTCGTTTTTAGTTTTTTGAAGTGAAACTTCTTTATCGGGGTTGGAAAAAAATTTAGTGTAACATTTTTTCGTTACGCGTGACATTTTTCCGTTACGCGCCATCTTTTTCTTATCCCTACCACGCGTGATTCGACGTATAGGTACTTTCTCCAGCGCAGTAGGGATAGCATATCGTTTTAACAAGATATAAAATAAGGTCATAAAGAAGTTCCACTTCTTACGTACACGCACACATTTTTTTTCAACGAAAATAAATTTATAAATCAACGGCCTTGGTATATTTATTTAACTTTTAGCTTCTAATCTATGTATGTTATTCGTAATTGTATGTAAACGCGTTATGGATTATACAGGGTGTTTCAACTCTTAGGCATCTTATGCGCTTAGATCTCTTCTATTATCTCATATATCTCTTCTATAGAGTATTATTTGCATGTTTAGCTAATTAGATGTTTAAGTTATCGTGTTTCGATGTCTAAATGTTATAATAATATTTATAATTGTAACGAAGTTTTGTACGCGTATGGCTCGGGTAAATATTAAGTTTGTATAGCTTATTTATGCTCAATAATAGCGATTATTTTATTAATGACATCAAAATATGTCACGTCATCATCAACTAAGTATTTATTTTTTGTTACGCATGACTACTGACAGCTGAATGAAAATCTTGAGGAAATATGTTTAAAATTATTTTATTTTAACCAAAAATTATTATCAACAAACTAACTTTATGTCAATCACTCAATTATATTTAATTTCAAAATCGATAATTCTCTCAAATATTTACAGAAGTCAAAATTTTTTCTCAATATTTTTTGTTATATATCTTACTTCAACTCGAAACGTATACTTCAATAGATCGATTCAATCTTTGACTGAAACAATAAAGACCAAGAACTATCTCGTAGTAAGGAGTGTTCAATAATCGAGTACTGCCTTTCATCTTTACTGAAAGATACCTACTCACTTCAAGACATAATTAGAGCGAATCTTGCGACACTAATGCTATTGAGAAAGACTGGATCTTACATGGTTTTTTCTTAGAAATGTAGGTAATTAAAGGATTGAAATGTGTGTTTTATTTATTGATTAATATTTTACGTTTACCAAAAACAAGCACCATTTATATACTTGTTTTGTTAAGACGAATAAGTATTCTTGTTATTTGGGTTCAATTCATTTGTTGTTATCCATAAACTACATAATTATTGTATTTTAAAAATGAGGTCTACAGTAAAAATAATATTTAAATGAACACGCTGTAGTTATGTATCATGTATTGATGTATTATTTATTTTTATGCATAGACTGGTAAAGACACGTCATAATTTTACTTATATTTAGGCTCATAAATAAAAAAAAATAATCTTATTCAGCTATTTCAAAATTTAAATTTGTCCATTTTGAAAAAAAAATGTAAATGATGAGTGGTGTAAGTGTCGACACTGAGTGCCAGATGATTGTGATTGTATGTTAAATGTTAAATGTAATAAGCAAGTGTTAACCATAAGTGACGTATATGTATCCGATACGGCTTCGTGATTTACGAGGAATAAAAGATGTTATTTTACAATATTATGTGTTGTTTTATTTATACACCTTGTATGTATAGTTTGAACACCTTCTTTGTAAAGAAGAACCATACCTGGGTTCGATTCCCAGTGGTGACTAACAATTGGCAGGACACAGAAGGCTGACCACCTGAAAATATCAATGAAACAAACATTACATATTATTTTAAAATATGAATATTGTTAATAGAATTGTATTAAATGCAGATATAACTTAAAATGTAAGATTAAAAATTTAAAGTTTTTAGGTTAAAAACCAATGAATCAAACAATTTTAGTCTTAGAACACGGTACAGTGAATGAGTATTTTAATAATTTTATAACTGATGCAGAAACTTTATGCATAAAGGGATTACTTTTCCAACTGGATGTATTCACTAATTTTCTTTTCCATTCTATATTCTATAATAATTACCTGAAAATAAATACAGAGCATACGGTCCACTATTATTATGATAAAACAATCTCCAATTGACTATAAAAAACGTTTTACCTATACTGAAACTTTTTATACAAGCAAAAGTTACTAAACCATTATATAAAATTGCAACTACTAAACTAAAACCTCGTTAGCATTACAACTGTTCATTCTGAAATGTACTTTAAAAACCACTACATACGACATAAAGTTTCGTCTTTGTTAATTTTTAAATTTACTATAGAACGATCGAAGACATCCATACTAATATTATAAATGCGAAAGTAACTCTGTCTGTCTGTCTGTTACTCAATCACGCCTAAACTACTGAACCAATTTTCAGGAAACTTGGTATGGAGATGTTTTGATACCCGAGAAAGGACATAGGATAGGTTTTATCACGGAAATCCTACGGGAACGGGTTTTTCTTTGAAAACGCGGGCGAAGCCGCGGGCGGAAAGCTAGTATAAAATAAACTCAAATATAATATTTGGTTGGTTATTGTTTTAGAGCAACTTAGAATTGAGAAAAGTTCTTAAATTTTTTATAAGATAAAAATGGGAATGATAAGAGAGAAAAATTTGTTTCAACAAAAGTAAACTCTCAGTAAAGGAATTTTTTAAACTGATCTTACTTGAATGTTATTAACGTGTCTGTTGAAAAGTAAAAAAAAAAACAGTCATTAAAAATAAATACAGAAATTCATTAATACCCAAAACAGAGCTCAATTTTTTCCCACAAGCGTTAATACTCTTGTTCTTCAAAGAAAAATATAATCTATAAACGTCCCAATTTGTGTATTAATGTCTAGTTTTTTGCGACGTTATTTATCTCTCACTTAAGACCCTTGCGTTGAGGTGGAAGTAATCGCCGTATCAAAGCGAAATTTGTCAAAAACACGACTTCGTGCGAAGTTCCGTCAATTCACTCCAATTAATAACTTGCTAGTGTCTCTGTTTCGCTTGCTCAAATATTGTATTTCCATCTCCCTCGAGTCCCCTTGTTTGGAAGCCCCGTAGAGATAGAATATTGCCACTTTGTCGCGCCGCCACCCGCGGGCTGTTTATATACAGAGATTGCAATTTTTCGAGACTGAGGGAAATATCTATTGGAAATTTTAAAGTTTCGCAAAGTAAATGGTTTCTGGCTTAGTGAAACGGTCGGTTAACGAATTTCGCTTTTGGCAGTATTTCAGATGGAGTTACACGTTGGATAAGATAATATAGTGGGCGCGTAATCTTTTTATGAAAATATAGTTTTGTAGTTTTGCTAATCCTTTAGTTTAGTTCACATCATTATTATCTATGAAAATAAATTTCAAATTTACTGTAGTTATAATAAAACATAATATGGTTTTATTTTACCTTAGTAAAATGGTTGAATGCCATATTGTGATAGTGAATAAAATTATCTGTCTGGCAGAGCATAATGATTCGTGTCATATTATCTAATATAAGGCTACTTTGGTAAAATATTATTATTGTTTTACTGCATCTTGATAGTACTGCTGCTAAATAGGATAAGTTGGAATGTCACCTGACGTCTGATTGAAAATGAAAACCAAATACTTACTTTCTTTTTTTAACATACATAGAAATGATTTCATTTCACTTTAAGCTCTACATCTGTCTATGACTCACAATAATAATGAAAAATTTTAGGGAATAAAACTTCTAAAAATTTACTTTTCCATATTCCTATCATTCATAACAAACTGTATACACAGTCACACAGACAAACTAATTAAAAGGCCGTCGAGCGAAAAAAGGATTTAGTCGCATATCCACCGAATGCTGGATGATATTTGAAACATTCGTCACCCTTTGCCAATCGCTTTGAGGCCTAATTTAATTAAATTGATATAGACAAAGGCCATGTTTCGAACGCTCGTAATCTGATTATTTTTATTGGCTGGCGCTTAATTTTCGTTAATCTTTTTACACTGGACATTTGTTTAATTGGTTTACGTTTTCGGACACACAAATAATAGGATATGCGATGAAATGAAATTTGAATTGAAATGATGAATGAAATTTTACGCAGTGCATCGTGTTAATACGAATTTAAATGGATTGCGGTTTCCAATTGCGATTATTTGATTTTTAATTGGAATCAGCTTTAGATATAGCATAGCTATTATCGCTCAATATGATAAATTATAAAATGTCAATTAGGTATATATTTTTCAAGTTTTACTTCAGGGAAATGTTGAATGTTTCTATGGTTGAATGCCTTTACTCCATTGTTATATTTATATTGCAGTTGAACTTCTAGTATCAGATACAGAAGCTATTGCCTTTGTATCTATACTAATATTATAAAGCTGACGAGTTTGTTTGTTTGAACGTGCTAATCTCAGGAACTACTGGTCAGATTTGAGAAATTCTTTCGGTATTAGATAGCCCATTTATCGAGGAAGGCTATAGGCTATATCATCACGCTATGACCAACAAGAGCGGAGCAATGTAGGTGAAACCGCGGAGCAAAGCTAGTAAATAATAAGAATTAGTAAGTCCCACGCGTCCCTATCACAGTTGAATCAACTCTATTATAGTATTGTTGAAGTTATAATTTCAGCTTTATCGTGTGCATGAGTTTTAACTAGTTATAGTTCTATTCTGTTTGTTTATTTAAAAATAAAGCACGTACTCTCCAATGTTTATTCGGGTTATATTCCTTTATTATAAAAAATGAACCTCTTTATATCCAAGAGGTTTCTTATTCCTATAGTAATATTCTTGTATTAGTGTTTATGGCTTATGATTTGGGATTGCTTCTAAGATATTTCTTTATCAGGTGGTTCAGTAAACTAGACTATTTTCTTTCTTTATTATATAATCTTGGGCTGGCTGAAAAAGTCACCTCTAATTATTCTCCTTCACAATATGGATATAAAAGCTATTTCTATTTTCCTTTAGACGAATAGCATAAATAATTTAAATAAACTTTAAACCGTATAATATATTCAGGGTGTTATAAACCACAAAACGACTTTCTTAATCCTATAAAACATACACCCATATCACTGGAACTGCTAAAACTATAAAACACAAAATGGTCGGACCGCGGTGGAATCGCTCCAGTCTCATAAACTAGTGTTTATGACCCGACTACAGCTGCCTTTATGATCGCAGTGGACTTCTGAAATGTGCTGGATGTTACATTGTATTAGGAACTAGCGGTCCGCCCCGGCTTCGCCCGTGGTACAAAATATTTACATTTTCTCTACATAAGAACCATCCTTGTTCTTGAAGGAATATAATAAAAAAAGAATTATCGAAATCGGTTCAGCCGTTCTCGAGTTATGCGCTTACCAACACATTTTGCGATTCATTTTTATATATAAGATTTTGTTGGTTATTGAAATATAGCTTTAATGTGGGTACGGAAATTGAAAAAAGTATTGAGTTAAATATGGAATCCTTATTTTATACATAGGAAAAGATTTATAGGTGAGAGTGAGATAAATCTAGATATTGCTGAATCTGTTTGTTATTTAGGTAGTAAAAAGTTGAAATACCAATATTCATAGATCTAGAGCAAAATATTGCACATTTGCACAAATTAATAATTGACATGAGCAGATGAAATGATCCCTGACACGATGCTCTATGTAATTATAATTGTGAATATAACATACAACTATTATTATAAAAAAAATATCTACTTTTAATTTATCTACGTATTTTAAAATAAAAACAAACCAAAGTATCCATTATCACCATGCACCAAGCACCTTAAATAAACAATTGATTAGTGACCACCAATCACATGAGATACATATCACAGCTTCCAACTTCTCACCTCGTTGCAACACGTGCCCCAAATGTATTATCTTAACAACAAAAGGTCGTAACTACAAACACTGTAAGCGACTTTCAACCCTATGTTCTAGAAACAAAGGTGTTTTTGTAAGAACAATTTTATTTAATTTAGTGTTTGCTAACAGGGACTTTGTGTTATATCGTCCATTCTAGAGAAATACTTTACCAGGTGACCCACTGAGCTTGCAATTCTTTCTGTTTAGTTTCCTGAAGGAAGTTTATTAAATTATGACAGATAATAGGAAAATAAATTTATTGTAATAGTCAAAATAATATTTTCTACAAACTGTTAAAAATAAATTAATAATTAGTTTGATTTCTGCACCTTCAAGGGTCGTCGCTACAAACTTGGGAGTAAAGTTACAAATTTAGATGTTCTCAATAAGTCTTGTTTGTTTTCATTACAATGAAAAAGTCTTTAATTAGCCAACTTTAAAAATATATCTAGAGCAGTCAGCATATTTCATTTTAGTGATATTTTATATTATAGGAACTTATCTCTAAATCGAATAAATATTAAATATTATACATGTCTCGATTAACTTACCTAAAATGATAAAAAATGCAATAAAAGTAATTAGAAAAAAATATATATCTCGAAATTACATCGACGAAAAAATACGGAAACATTTGGTAACATAAGTAAAGAATAAATGAAACCACAGAATTATTTCAATATTTTATTTATTAATACATAAATATTTTTTATCAAACGTATTTCTATGTTCAATATACTCTATAATACTCAATAAAATGTACTTAAATATTCATAAGTACTGTTCGAGTTTAAGAGCAGCCGGATATGAAAGCGAGTGGAGCCGTAGAGCGCTTCCGGTAGCCTTTCAGATGATGTAAAATTAACTATACAAACTTTGATATAATATTTGATGTAGAAATAGAATTAGAATTAAATTATGTCGAGAGAAATATCTTAAATACATGACCTATTATTTGTAAAAGAAAACGAAAATAACATACAGCATAAACTTACATACAAACATACATACAAACAGATGTATCATCTGCCTCTTGCCCCACTAGGGGACATGGGACTTCACTACTATAAACTTACATAAAATATACTAAATTGGTCTATAATAAATAAAAAGTTTTGTTACCTACTATTGATTTAATACAATAGATGCAAAGCATTGTCAGTAATTAATTATAGGTGTGTTGTATGCCTAATCCCAGTTTAAGTACAAACTATTGGGAAGGTATACTTACTTACTTACTTACTCCTGTGGCGCTGAAACCCCGGAAGGAATTGAAAATTAAAAATATGACTCTCTGACCTATTAATACATATATTGGACATGCATAAAATAAGATATCATTTGCTACTCCTACATGACATCCATTATACACAATATCATATAATTTTCTTTACAAATCTACTATTTTCCGAAGCCAAATTGCACAGAATTCTTATTATGTTATTACACTTTTAATCATTTTCTGTAAAGGTCAATATGTAGGCGTTACAACAGCTCATCCACTGGGAACTGATGAAATTTCAGTCTAAAAATATTCTGGTAGATAGAAATCAATGAAACAAATGCGTTCCGCCCTTTTGATAACCCACGTGGTGGAATAGTTTTGAACAGGGTGCTTACAGAATCTTCTGTTTTCAGTTTTGTGAAACTGAAAAACGAGACGGTGCTAGTTTCCATTTATTTTGGTTATAAAAGCATGCCAATGTGTAAATAATGTTAAAAGAAGGGTATCACTGATTTTTGCAAACGTAATTATGGAAAAAAATATATATTTGAAGAATTACGTACGAATAAGAATCATGTAAGTACTCTAAATAACCTCAATAAAGTCAATTTTTCAAATTTCAAAATTGTGAACTTTCTATGAAACATCTTTGACCCATTGTTGCATGTTTTGTTTGTCATGATAAGAGCTCATATTAAATTTCATTAACCTTATCTTTACTCTATATTTCTGCTCATACTCGTACGCAAGGAAGACTTAGAAAACGTTCCTTTTAAAAACACCATTACACGTAGACAAATCAGAATGCATTAAGTAAAGGTCCTTGTTCTCACACCAGGGGTTGCAATAGTGAAATTTATGAGTGTTCTCCGGCCGTCCC
The DNA here is from genome assembly GCF_061535455.1 of Colias philodice. Lineage (NCBI taxonomy): Eukaryota > Metazoa > Arthropoda > Insecta > Lepidoptera > Pieridae > Colias > Colias philodice. Next base: position 2,661,973 of record NC_143091.1, on the reverse strand, counting down.
ATCAATCCCTCTTAGCATTTAATAGCGCCATCCCACATTTGTCACCGTACAAACTTAATAGGTAAATGTTCGACTACATAAGTCTTGGAAACAGTACTGTTGTATATTTTTATTAAAGTTATGGTTAGATAGATCTTTCTTAAATATTATTTTGCCCTGAATGTATCACCATCATCATCATCAGCGCTTAATATATATATATATATATATATATATACTGCTGGGACATAATATGTCTCCACATAGGACATAATATGAGGGCCATAATCCACGCTGGCCAAGTGTGGGTTCGCGGATATCACATGACGTCGAACTTTTTGATTCTTCGACATGCATGTTCCCTTACGATGTTGAATGTATTGAATTGGTATTGAATGTATACCAAGGACTAATAATATTTTTACGCTATAAAGAGGATAGATACAAAAGAAAACCAAGAAAGGTAACGTCGTTGTTATAGTAGAGAGCGATCCGTAGCAGACATCAAAGAAAAAAATATAGAGCTAAAGCAACACAAGTAGGTACTTAATATAAGAAAAATATATAAAAGTATATAACTTTGTACATTGCGTTACGTTTTCGTTTAGCGCCTAAAAGCTTTCTTAATCGATTTTCATTCTAAAAAACAAGACTATTAAGTATACCGTAATCTACACTAATGTTATAAAGTTAGTTTGTTTGTTTGAACGCGCTAATCTCAACTACTGGTCCGATTTGAAAAATTATTTCGGTGTTAGATAGCTCCTTTATCGAGGAAGGCTATAGAGTATAGGCTATATAATTATCATCACGCTAAGGCTAACAGGAGCGGAGCACTGCGGGTAAAACCGCGGGGCAAAGCTAAGTCGGACGACGCGGTTGGCGCAGTGGTAAAGTAACTGCCTACTGAGCCGACGGTCCCGGGTTCGATCCCCGGTCAGGGCAAATATTTGTGTGATGAACTCAATTATTTGTTCTTGGGTCTGGGTGTTATTATCTATATATGTATTTATTATATACTAGGCATCCGCCCGCGGCTTCGCCCGCGCAGCCAAAGAAAAACCCGCATAGTTCCCGTTCCCGTGGGATTTCCGGGATCGCGTCATTTTCCCGGGATAAAAAGTAGCCTATGTCCTTTCTCGGGTATCAAAATATCTCCATACCAAATTTCATGAAAATTGGTTCAGTAGTTTAGGCGTGATTGAGTAACAGACAGACAGACAGAGTTACTTTCGCATTTATAATATTAGTATGGATTATATTTATCGTCGCCTAGTACCCACAACACAAGCCTTAATTGAGCTTACTGTGGGACTAGGTCGATTTGTGTAATAATGTCCTATAATATTTAATTTATTTAAAAAATATATAAAGACCTTTCAATCTCTCAGCATTCTAACACTCAATAACGTTTCAATAAATCCGGCTTCAACCCATCCTTAACCACATTTTACGCCCAGTTTCACCCTACACTATGATCAAATTTATGATCAAACAGTGCATGTGCATTTTACGATAGTGGCCCATTGCTCCGATACTGAAATTTATGTCACTATTGACCCGTGTGAAAAAAACTGGATTTAGTTTGCGTAAACTACGCGCGCAATGTATTTTATCGTGCGGTTTCTGGACTGTTTTTAGTCCGTTGTGAGCTTTTTTAGAGTTGTAGGTATGAACACGACCACATTGACTTAGTGGTATTACAAATGAGTATGTTTGAAAGTAAAGAATAAAGATGCTTGTTGCTTTTCACACATAAAGTATGGATTTATTTTAAATACGCTCTGGTAGAGATATTCAGATTGATATTGCAAATAAGGATTAAACATTACAATATTCTTTATTTTCCATGAGTGATCAGCATTCTGGTAAGTCTTATATAAATACAATAGTCATGCAATGTAGGTTGTTATTTGAAAACATAATTAATGAATTCTTCGAAAAATCTGACGATTCTATAATAAATATTTTATATACCATTATAATATTTATAAATATGGAACCTATTCTATAAGTATAATAACATATCAAATCAACAACAACGTATTTAAAAGAATAGAAAATCAAAGAGTTCGTTGAATCCACGGTACCATTTACAAGAGTCGTGTTGGTAATATGCTACTCATCTAGTGGAAGTAATCGATGTGTTACCAAGACACTGCGACGGGATCTAACGGAGGGCTGCAAGAGGCTTCGCGGTGTGGCCACGAAAAGGCCGGTTTTTTTGAGCGTTTACTATCTCATATTAAAGCGTCATACTTAACTTACTGGTTGACCCCGCACAGGTTTTCCTAGTGGATTAACCAGGGATTTACATTTTATGTAAAAGTTTGTAAAAATTTTGTGAAAAATAAATAAATTTTGAAAAAAAAAAAACTCTTCAGCTTTACAGTATAGCTGCTATACTAATATTATAAAGCTGAAGAGTTTTTTGTTTGTTTGCTTGAACCCGATAGTCAGGAACCATGGCTTCGATCTGAAAAATATTTCACTGTTAGATAGTCAATTTATCGAGGAGGGCTTAGTTTACCTACTTAGTATTTCCATTTCCAGCTTCACAATTTCTGGATAATTTTGCCAATGAGGCAATTTGAAGTACAAAATATTAAATTAGCTACTAAAAAGGTAAATGGTGAAGTTGGCTTTAAAAGTATAGATAGAAGACCATTCTGTAATTTTACAATAATAGATGTTTCTTAGCCCAACATCGCGATCTCTGTAAGATCAAACGTTGCTAAGTTACCAAACATTTGAGAACAGACACTCAAACTTCTCTTATTTCGTAATGTCCTCGACAATATTAATTTATTGGATGACGGTTCGTTTAACTTTTATTTTTATTTCGTTTCTACGAAAGAATAATATGTCGAGAAATACTTTTTCCTTGGAATTAAATGTCCCTTAATAAATATTAATTACGGAATCGCAAATATATTCTGAAACGTGCGTTTTGAAACTTTTTTGTTTTTTTTTTCAAATGAATTATATTTCTTCTGAATTCAACATTAAAGGGTGGTTATTTATAATTATAAGTATACATTATATATTTATGTCTCATATAAAAAAACTATAAACGATGCTTCTAGTCTTTTATAAGTAATAAGCATACCAAAATATATAAATTGATTATATCTTAATACTATTATAAAGGCGAAAGTTTGTATGGATGTATGGATGTTTGTTACTCTTTCACGTAAAAACTACTGAACCGATTACAATGAAATTTAGCACACATATAGAGGGTAACTTGGATTAACACATAGGATAGGTTTTATCCCGGAAATCCCACGGGAACGGGAACTATGCGGGTTTTCCTTTGAAAATGCGAGCGAAGCCGCGGGCGGAAATCTAGTTATTTAATAAATGAATTAAGTACATAGGTAGTCCATATCTATACAATTAAATAGACTATATTCCTTGGAAAATAGTTTCATTAATATTATTAGGTACGCTTGAGTGTTTTAGATTGGGTATATAAAATATAGAGATTATATTATTATGATAAAATTTATAAAAAGCAGGAATGTTAAAATATGTATGAAATGTATTCGTAAATAAGGATGATAAATATTATGACATAACCATTTCAAAGTTAATAATATAATACATTATTTTATACATAGACACAATAAAGTATTATGCTATGAAAATTAAATTTAAGAAAGAGTCCTAAATCTTTTTGTTTTATGAAAGTCTTTATATTTATTTTGAGTATCAAGCTAATAAGAAAATATAGCACTTATACTTGATTATTATCTTCAAAACTTTATCACCATTGACGATATAACAACACTCAATAAATTCTCAGCGGAACAATCTAAAATATACCCTATCACCGTCCAATAAGTATTAAATTAATTAAATTATGAACAATAGTTTTGTTTACAAGCACTTGGTTAAAGTTTAATTGAAACGGGGTAGTTGATGGGTCGGGAAGCGAATTGGAACTTGTGAGGTTTAAGGGCTATCGAACATTAGGTCGGTGATGCTTACGCTATTATTCGCGTCTAATTCTAACGATTTCACATACGCACGCAAGAACATGTAAACCTACAAGTGTGGTATATGCAAGTTTTTTTCCTTCGTGAACATCGAACATTGTGCGAATGTTACGGTAATGGTGGTAGCATGATATCAAAGACTAACACAATATAGTTTAGTAGGTAGTAGATACTGCTTTCAGTTTCAATATATGAGTTCAAGTTTTTACATTATTATTATGCTTAATTATAGCAACCACTAATTATGAAATAAACTAAAAAATAAATGTCTACAAAAAAATTGGTTGTCTGTAAAGTCGGTTTACTGACGATAGTTGAACGTGACAACGTCCGATTGTGCTTCTTTGTCGCTCGTTTCGCGCTCTCGCTTGCACTTCAAGCCTTACATGGAACGCCTCAGAGCGAGGTAACGCCGCATGAGTCATGTTTTTTCGTGCGTGCAGCCGGCGCTATCGAATTATAAGACGTTGTCACGTCAAAAATATTATTATGATCTATCTCGACTATAAATCTATACTAATACTAAAATACTAATAAAATTATAAAGCTGAAGAGTTTGTTTGTTTGTTTGTTTGAACGCGCTAATCTCAGGAACTACTGGTACGAGTTGAAAAATTATTTCTTTTCTTTCGTTGCCCATTGATCGACGAAGGCTATAGGCTATACAATATACATATATCATCACGCTAAGACCAACAGGAGTGGAGCACTGCGGGTTAAACCGCAGGGCACAGCTAATATTAAATACATGTTATTTGATCTTTTTTTACCACTGCATGTCCAGCATAATCGACGCTTACCCGTATAATGATTCTAAGAGGACGATCATAATAGGGTCGCGATACGATTATCACTTTCCCACTTGTCTCGCGGGAGAGGTTAAGTTGTAATGATGTTATTGTCTTTGGTATGATTTAGTCCTGTTTTCCTTTTACAAGGTAACTTATTATAACAAATGGCATGACAATATAATATATTGATATTTCTAAAAATTGTAATAACTTAAGTATAATATTATTTTACACGTTATATGATTTAATACTTATAATTATAGAGAGTAAACATTATTTTAACCGAAAATAATTCAGATATAGATGGTGTTTATTTAAATATTAGGCATTCTATGACAAAGAGCTGATAAACCTATTCAAAAAAGGGTAATGTTAACGCAGATAAGCTATGCTGAGTTATTTAAAAACTAATTTGAACTACAGCGAACAATCACAGGAATGAACCCAAGGAACTTACACATGAAATAGTCGACTTTAAAACTGAGAGAAGCGAGATTAAAATGATGGGAAAGTTGGAGTGTAAATTTTAGTCTGTGAAGGTCTATTTAATAAAACTTCCCCGGTTATAGAAGCATTTCTTGGAAGCTTTGACGGTTATGGCTTAAAGAGTGAGCTTTACGTGCTTGGCTGAAAGTTTTTTTTATCTAATCTTCACTATTAAGGAACGATATAAAGTTTTATATCGGACATGTGGAAAGTACAGACTACTTTCCAAAGAAAGCATGTAGCGTTGAGATGAATTTTAAATAAAATAAGTAGAGATATTTATAGAAATATCGTTCCTTTGGTTTCTCATTTTGGTAATTGGGTAACCCAGATAGATAAATTTAACTAAAACATTTGGTTATGTCACAGCCTCGCACAAAACGACTAGTCATGTAACGCTTCTCCTTTCATTACCAAGTAACAAACATTCTCGTTAATCCCTCCCAAAAAGAAATATTATACGCTCAAATGATATGTAAATCCACGTGCTTAAAACCTTCCCATTTTGTTCCAACTATTAACGTCTTAGCGCAGAATAACATCGAATTGTACCCGATCGAGAATCAAGTCTCTCAATGATGGATAAAACTGGATTAAGCCGGTTTAGAGCGGATAACACCGCACCGAAGCGGAGTCGTTCATTTATTATGTAAATATGCGACAAATTAAATCCGAAGGGAATTTCGTTTGATAAACGTAGGCTGTTAAATTATCATGTCGCTCGTGTAGCTTTGAAAAACTCCCGACGATTAAATTTAATTGTGAAGTATATAAAATATATTTATTTCATTTTAATTTTAACCCGTTTGGGTGAATCATCTGCAGTGTCATTAATTATTACAAATTATTTTATAAAAAATTATGCAAAAGTTACTTTCATGTAAAAAACCTTTACTTTATCTCAATTTAAAAATTTATTTTGAGTCCATACTCCATCATCATGAATCTGATGGATTAGATAAAAATACACCCAAGGTATACTAGACACCTACCGTAATGCAAAAATGTTGTATTATAAGCGGCAAATAATTTTAGTACCAAGAGATTACAACTCAAACTATAACAACATCATCATAATATGATGTAGATAACAATGTTGTTACCTCAACGACCAAATAAGGTCTAATAAAGTCACTCCCCAAAACGGGGATTTCTGCTAATCGTCTGTTTACAACATGTCTAACTTTACAGAACAGCCATTACAATGCGGATAACAGACAATTAATACAATTATAGGACTTGTTGAGTTGTCTCGCTAACCGGGGTTTAATTTCAAACTATCCCGACTGATATCTGATTGCTCTGAGTCTAAATTATTATTAGATTCAAACAATTACCATTTTGGGAACGATTATAAACGTAAGTACGCATTACATTTCAGACTCAGGAATTGTCATATATACCTATTCCGTGAAAAATACATTAAACTTTATATTTTATTTTTCAACATGTTCCTTTTTTTTAATAGTGGGGAAATCTTCCAAAGATACCCACGGCCCCCCGGGGAAGGAGCCATGGGTTATGTCGGATTCTTACCGACTAAAACCCCACTGTGTTCCGTCGAGCCGCTTTAATGATGGGGCCGCGGGTATTGGTTAGAATTCTTCCGCCTAGTGATCTGGTGATTATTTGGGAAGTTTCATATAGGATCTTATGATAAAATAAAAGTAAAAGTTGGTACATCATATTATCTCTTCGTGTTCCCGAGAAAACAAGGTTATGACAGACATACCTACATGCGCTGTATAAAAAAAGTGATAAAGCAGTCAGATTTTAAGAAATTGAAATAAAATACAAGTAAGTAGTAATTCTCATTAGATCGAAAAGGTGAACCAGAAGTTAACAATAAATTAATTTGTTGGTATTTTTACATTACACTAAACGCTACCGGTGTTTCAATTACGTGTGCCCGCCACGCCTCTCCAGTCCTTCTATCCAATTAGGATTAAAGGTGCATTACCACTTGAAGCGGGTATAATTATTTTTTATTGATCCGAGCTCTAAAGGTAATTGGTATAAGAGATCGTGAAACCTTGTGAAGCAAGGAAAACTATGTTTTAACTAGACTGAGATGATCTGGAAATGCAGTTAAAAGTTGTAGGTGAGAGACATTGGAAATTGACTTGTTTGTCAAAAGCATGATATCGTATCTAGGGAAGAAAATAAAAGACTCTCATTATTACTAATCATAGCACCTTTCAGCTACCTTAACTTTAATGATGAGTGCAATGAATCAATATAATATTGTAATTTTGAGTAGGTTTATTATGTGTATAAAAAGAGCATATTTTTATTTCGTTTCCCAGTCGCTGACAGCTTCACCGCACCTCTTGGAACCTGATCAAGGGAATAATGCCTGTATTAGTGGGAGGCTTTTTGAAAGGTGTCCGTGATTGGTTTTTAATTATTTATTATACGAAATTGCGTGACATGATACAAAATGGTGGTGGATTAATCAAGTTGGGAAATGAATTTGTACACCTATGTGGTAGGTATTGATTAAAGTAAAAAGGTTTTAGCGGTTCTGAAGTAATAATCTTATAGATAAGATAAAACTGTTATGTCTACATCATGTTTAGTTTACAACAACGTCGCAACGATTTACTTTTTGTTTATATTTGGGGAAGAAACAGTTTATTTTCAAAGATATTTAGGAAACCAGAACCAATATATCATATAAGTTAACACTGTGGCTACAACGCTTGCTTCGAGCCAGTAAAATAGCAAAGCAACATTGTAAACAGAACAAACATTCAATGGTTCGAACAATTCGAAGTTAGTACAATCATTTAAATAATTCACCCGCACTCAGTTTGACGACAGGAATCCGAACCGCTCAAGCGTTCAATTCTAAGATAGTTTTATTCATTTGAGTAAATTTCACAGGCGATCGCTTCGCAAATTGCGCCGCTCGCTGCTGATCGATTGTGCTGCCATGTGCTGATATTGTATTTTGTTTGTTACTTCAGAGCTTCGACTGGGTGAACTGATTTTGATGATTTTTTTTTATTCGAAAGCTGAATGGGTCTCACGCCTTCCAGTGTGGTTTATTTTAACTTGAATAGATTCGTGTTTGCACTACGGCGTATCCGTAAGACTGTATCTGAAAAAGCTGCTATAGTGGCATATCACGGTTACGTTGCATCAATATTGCGATACGGAATACTTTTGTGGGGGAATTCCGTTAATATTAATCAAGTGTTTTTAGCCCAGAAAAAGTGTATAAGAGCTATAGCGGGTGTCGGTCCTCTTGTAAGCTGTAAGCCAATTTTTCAGCGGCTGAAAATTCTTACACTTCCCGGTATGTACATTTTAGAAACCATAATTTTCGTCAAAAAGCATCATAACTTATTCACAACCTTTGAGGATAGCTCGCTTTTCATTACAAGAGACCCGACGCGTTTGCGCATGCCTTTGTGTAGAACTGCGCTCCTTAACAGGAATAGCTATGCAATGGCTATCAAAATTTTTAACCATCTTCCAAAAGAGTTTAGATCACTGCCACTTAATAAATTAAAATGGCAACTAGTGAAATTCCTCGCAGAGCGTTCCTTTTACACATTGGCAGAATACTTCAAATATAAATTTTGACTGTGATTGATTATTGTTATTGACTTTGTTAATAATGATTGTAGAATGTGAAATGTAATGATAATGAAAATAATAAATGAAATTTTGATTTATAATTAAGTGACATAATTTGCATGCTGTTAATAACGGCTGAACATGCTGGAACTCAATTGTTAACATCTATTGTATACCATGTTTTTTGGCAAATAAATTAATTTGAATTTGAATTTGAATTTGAATTTAATTCTACCACTGTGAAGGCGGTTTCGTTTTCTTTTATAATAATTGGAATGCTATATATAATATATAACCTTAGTTTTAAATAACTACTTACTAACAAAATTGTATATTAGGTTTATAATAAGTGAGATTTCGAATAAATGGCTTATTTATTTTTTTATTTTTTTATATAATATATATAATAATAAGACGTTTGTGAACAGCTATCGATTTTCTTAAATACGATACGTTGTCAGATGTTACTTGGAGTTAATGTGTATTATAATTTATTAATAACAAAATACATTATTGCTAAATGAGTCATGACCGTAAGCACATAAACAATTAATTAAAAATTTGCTCTGAGCTAATTTTCCTGTACAATAAATCGGAGCACAGATGGTAATGGAGTCTCGTCTCCGATGATTTTATTTCCTTTATTAACACACGGAGATAAAACGACTCCACTGTTTTTTAATCACGTTGTTTGTGTCGTCGCCAGGCGTCGAGGATCTTTGATTATAAAGTTAAATTGCAGCTGCAAGTTTTATCAACGAAATACAATTACGACGTAATTTACGAAAGTTGAGTTCCCTGTTTTATTATATTCTGTTTTGTTAATAATTAATAATTAAATGTAATGTAATAATTGTTAATTAATTAATGTTAATAATTAAAATGAAAGTGATATAATAGTTGCCCTGAAAGGAAAAGATACGACTTTTTAAGATACTGAATTTGCTCCATAATAGATTCTTTCGAATGACTAAAATCTTTGTAATTATGTCTTATTAAATAATGTGATTACAAAGAAGGTAAAATCATTATTTGTTTGTCTTCTTTTTTAATCCTTGATCCTTACAACCGATAAAGCCAGCCGTAATTTCAGCATTCAAAATGCAAGAAATACTCTGTATTATTTTCCAAAACAACCAAAAATTCTCTGTTTTATTTTCCGATAGAAATTGATACGTAATGAAACTATTTATCTCCAAGAGCGCAAACAGCAAAACAAACACAATACAATACATTGAGATTGGGGCTGCAGGGGTACTTAATTTGAACACATTAAATCTAATGACCTATTTATGTTCCGTTAAGGATTAATTGAGCAAATATGCAATGTTTCGATCCTGATGAAATTCTTTAGGCGGAATTTGGGGAATTTTCTGTTTTATTCAATGTTTGTATTCACCTAATAAAATATGGAAGCTTATCTTTGCTTATGTTCTTTGTAAAGTTTAAGGATATATTGAATTGATGGTAATTTATTTGTTGCGAGATTAATTGATGACCCGTAAGAACCTTGCTTCGTTATTTTTTCGGTATATTCTTAGGAAAGTGTTTTTACTAGAAACACGACAAAAAACTTAAGATTTCCGTCGCGTTTCTAGTTTATATTTATTGCTATACTAGCGGTCCGCCCCGGCTTCGCCCGTGGTACATATTTACGTTTTCTCTATATAAAAACCATCCTCGTACTTCAAGGATTATAATAAAATAAAACCGGCCAAGTGCGAGTCGGGCTCGCGCACAAAGGGTTCCGTAGCAGCAAATATAATAAATTACAGTTAAATCAACCTATCTCAAAAACTATAAGAGATACTTTGATCAAACCAAAAATCGTTGAAAGAGTTAATTAGCATGCATCACCTCTATTTTTTTTAGAATTTTATACCCCGTAGTTATAAAAATAGAGGGGGGGGGACATACTTTTTACGACTTTGAGAGCTGATATCTCAAAAACCGTTCACTTTAAGAAAAATGTTTTTTAGAAAACTTTATATCATTTTAAAAGACCTTTCCATTGATACCCCACACGGGTATGTACATCGAAAAAAAAAATTTCATCCCTCAGTTACATGTATGGGGGGCCCCACCCCCAATTCTTTTTTTTACTATTTAGTGTCATATTTTTGTAGCGGTTCATACAACACATATTCCCATCAAATTTCATCACTGTAGTACTTATAGTTTCCGAGTAAATCGGCTGTGACAGACGGACAGACGGACAGACGGACAGACGGACATGACGAAACTATAAGGGTTCCGTTTTTGCCATTTTGGCTACGGAACCCTAAAAAGAAATCATCGAAATCGGTTCAGCCATTCTCGAGTTATGCGCTTACCAACACATTTTGCGATTCATTTTTATATAATAGACTAGCGGTCCGCCCCGGCTTCGCCCGTGGTACATGTTTACGTTTTCTCTACATAAGAACCATCTTCGTACTTCAAGGAATATAATAAAAAAAGAATTATCGAAATCGGTTCAGCCGTTCTCGAGTTATGCGCTTACCAACACATTTTCGATTCATTTTTATATATAAGAAGATAAACATCAGGTTGTACTTAATAAGTAAGACTGTTAGAATATGCCAAATTTCCACAATTACTATAAATAGTCATACAAAGTACACACTTCTACAATAAATGGCCGAAGATACTTCACGATTAACTTATTTTCCTCCCACAGGGACACAGCCCCTTGAGAGCATTTAAGCCGTAATCCACCATGCTGGCCAAGCGCGACTTTGTAAATGTCACATGGGTTTTAATTTGCCTCCTAGACATACCATTTTCATCACTATTTTCTTTGCAAATACTATTTATTTATTTATTCTTCATTTTATGCACACTTAAGAAATATAAAAAGTTAAAAAAAATGAAAAGATATAGAGCGGCACCATGGCTATAAGCCATTTCTTCCAGGCAACCAGAACTATTCCATTTTTCACAAATTCAGGACATCCTGTTAAAATACGTAACATCAAACATTAAATGGTTGCCATTTAAATCTACCATTTCCTCTTGGGGTTGACCTACCGTTCCTTTGATGTTCGCAGGAACCAAGCAATGTTAATTAACCATCGATTTGACAACTTCCACTCAATATTTGTATTTGCGAAGCGAATATGGCAATCTGATTATGTTTACGGTTAAGTGGAGACTGCCAAATTATTGAATTTGCCCCGTTTATTTTGCATACGATAATGTTAAATGAGCTGTTGGCTCGTGTGTGATGTTACGTTAAGTGTTATTTTCTAAGCCTTTTATTACAGCTTTAACATGTTTTGTAATTTTAAAATGGTAACAAATATTGTAGTCATATGTGTAATAAATTATTTTTGAATAGAAATATAGGCTTTATTTATTATTTAACATTTTAGCTGAATTTCATTTTATTTTATTAAACAGCGAATTATAAAGCTTCAGGAATAACCTGTATTACAGATACAATAATTATTATTTATGTAGTGTGTACCAAAGTCAATCCTAATCAGATCCATCCTTTTTTCGGTGTAGCAAACGCCTAAATCAATACACACCATAATTATATATTGTAATAGGTCATCGATACAATATGTAGTATGTACGTCTAAACGCAGCAAATTGCCCCAATAATTTCTATTAAGTGTCGAATAAAAGAATGTGTACAGTAAACACGATATATCTCAATTTGAGTAAGTCAACTGGGAGTTAATTAAATAATTCCTGCCGTTCGCCCAAGTAAGCTTTTACTTAATGACAATTTAATGCTATACCCCGGCTTTACTTGTACTTCAGATTTCCTGTTAGGGGCTTGCGCAAAACGGGTTCAGGTGCGATCTTGTATTCATTATTAATCACTTAATATTGTGGTATTTTAAATGTTTAATTTAATGTACTTAGTAGGTATAAAACAATCGAATTTAATGATATCATCTTTTCCTTTGAAAACATTCGAAATGTTTGTTGAAAGTTCTGATGAAATATAGGGAAAGAGTAATAGTTTTATATTTATCTGGGGGCACGGCAGTGCCCCCGCCAAGTCGAGCAAAAAAAAAGCGGCACGGCCGTACCATCCTTTTCTCGAAGCAATTCGGGCCTTTTTCGACCCCCTATAATTCGGTTGTGGATAAAGCAAGAAACCTGAATCTTCAGTAACTAATCCGGCATTGTATAAACACGGAATATTTAAAATTTCAGTCAATTTGAACCAGTAGTTTAAGAATGACAACTTGTTAAAGTTTCTAAATTTCGTCACTCACTGACTCACCGATCATCAAAAGTCCAAGGCACTTCTAGCAGACTTAGAAGCTTCATATTTGGAATACATATAGAGTTTAGTGTCTTAATCATGGGAAAACTTAAATATTTTGTAATTTCGGTCCAGTTTTCCAAATACACCAACTGCATAAATAACTTTGTAATCCCATATATTTATATAAATATATGGGATTACAAAGTTATTTATGCAGTTGGTGGTTGGTGGTGGTTATAAATTTAATAGGTGTAGATAGGTACCTACCATATGAGGCAAGGGAGGGGGTAAAGGGTGGGTAAGGGTGTGTTTAGCCCATGAAACTGAACAACATTATTACTTGTAAAATGGTCGACGTAATGAAAAACACATGATTGGACATGTCTTGAAGTACGAAAATCTAATAAAACAATATATTATAATTTAAATCTGTTATATATAAATTGTTGGCGCGACTAGCCTCCTTACAGACAGACTGGCCTCTATTGCACGCCTCATAAGCGAAGCGTTGAGGTGGGTACTACTGTCACTTCGCGCAAAACATCTGATTTTTCAAACTTAAAATGTCTTTATGTATCATACATTGCACTTGTAAGATAATACATACACACACATATTAAGAAAAAACACTATTTTTAACGTTCATGATATTTTTGATGTCATTTTTGTTATTTAAACTAGTTAAAAAACAGTTTAAAAAAGTTCTGTCTTGGACGTCCGTGTGTCTGTATGTGCGGATCCTTTTTCTTGTTAACACGATAGCGACCGAAATACTTTACTAATCGAGTCTTTTTTTTTCTCTTACGCTTGAGTATGCTCAGGAATAGAACCCTTTCATTTTTCAGGGTCTGATTCGATGTGGTTTAATTGTTATTAAATAAACAAAAATAATAATTAATAAATATTTATTAAAAAAAATTATGAGGCGTGCACTTTTGGATTTTCCAAATTATTTTACTCTATGACTGACAAGCAAAATATACGAAAAAGAAAAAGAGGAAGACTACATATAAAAATAAGAAAATATCATAAGACCTTTAACAAAATTCGTTAGAAGTAGATGGTATCAAAAAGAAAGGCTCTACAAAAAGAAGTGAGATCCCATCAAAAACATCCTGTAAAAAACCCAAGTCTCGCAGCTCAGTCTTTCTACCGTCAAAAGTTGTGAGATCCATGTAATACCAAGTCGGTTAATCTATTTAGTGTCTACTTGAAGGACCTTCTGTCTTAAGTTATTACATAAGTTATTATCATGCCAATATTAAAAATATTTAACGTTTTAAACAAATAGATCGACTTGGACATCGCTTGATTTGATTATTAGTATGTATCACACTACAGTCTACACAGCACGACGGGCCAGCGACCAACAGGAACGAGAGTTTCAATCGCGTGAGGCGCGAGAGACTAAAGAATCTAATATAATATTGTAATATTCATTTTGTTTTCATGCGATGTCCAAGTCGATCTATTTGTTTAAAACGTTAAATATTTTTAATATTGGCATGATAATAACTTATGTAATAACTTAAGACAGAAGGTCCTTCAAGTAGACACTAAATAGATTAACCGACTTGGTATTACATGGATCTCACAACTTTTGACGGTAGAAAGACTGAGCTGCGAGACTTGGGTTTTTTACAGGATGTTTTTGATGGGATAATTTTTACATTTTGTAAAATAATGGACGGCGTTGTAAAATTAAACTAGTCCCTAGAATAAAAGAGAATTTTCTAGCAACCCAACTCTTTCACAATTCATTTTTATCGAAAAACTTGAAGGTAATAATTTAAAATTACACGTTCTAATGAATCAAAAGAAATTCTGTAATCGTCATGGCGCCTACAAATTGTTCACGCAAAACTTCGACTCGTTAAAATTGTGAGGAAAGCTGCGAAATTCTTTTTGATTATCACTAATTACAAGGGGGTGGCCGTTTATGAAAATTTCAACTGGATTCCGGTTCATTGACCCGGCTCGAAATTGTTGGGAGAGATGTTTTTAAATTGTAAACAACATTAAATTGTATATTATTTATTACTATGAAAAATATTTTTTTCTAAGAAAATTTTGTACCCTAATCAGAATTTCATTTTAATTTTTGAAGGTTATATCATAAAACGATTACCAAGTAAGAAAAAACTTCAGAGCAAGATATACAAAAAAATGATTACCATCCTGTTAAAAGGGCAGTTTTTCTAAGAATATTCATAGTTCTTTATAGTATTTGTTTTATGTTTCCAACGAACAAGCTGAGAGATCTTGTGACTAAAACTCTTGTTTATCTACCTAATTATTTTGGTGAGGTTAAATTTAAGGTTTGTAAAATGAATGAACATTTAGGTACTAACAAATATTTTTCGACTATAATGCATCTGTTATTTTCACGATTATAAAAGGAACATGAAATTTATCTCTGAGCCATATCAAACCGTTCTAGGTTTGTATTTCTATACACACGAGTTGCTTTGATTTAAAGCTACAAAGGCTCGTCAAGACCTACATTTTAATGTATGACATAACTAGCGGTTCGCCCCGGCCTCGCCCGTGGTAGGTACATATTTCGCAATAAAAGGTAGCCTATGTCCATTCTCGGGTATCAAAATATCTCCATACCAAATTTCATGCAAATTGGTTCAGTAGTTTAGGCGTGATTGAGTAACAGACAGACAGACAGAGTTACTTTCGCATTTATAATATTAGTATGGATTATACACACGTCTGTAGAATTTAAACATAGCAAGCAATTATACGTTAATTAGGATTTAACCACAATATTTTTGTATTGAAATGCAGCTTTTCATTTTGTATGGGCAAAATGCATTTCACATTTTCCATTACCCACTAGGTCATACATAAAGCTGAATAAAGGTAAGTATATCAGGTCAAATATACTTCAAGGCTTGCAGTTCGTGTGGATATTCGAATAAAAAGCCTTTCAAACTACGCTTAAATATTACGTGAAAATATTACCAAGTCTCCATTAAAACGTAAGAAATATTTGCTCAAAAACTGTGTCACGTTTGAGTTATAATGAAGTGATTTAAACATGTGCTATTGCCGTGGGTTTAATATTGAGGCAAGCGTTTTAATTAACGGAAAAATAAAGTCTTAACTACGGTAAACAATTGTTTGTGTTTATGGTGGAACTCAGTTATTCTTTATGTTCATGTAGTGTTAACATTGGTGAATAGATTTATAATTCTTTGAAATATATTTATGGAATATTAACGA
Organism: Colias philodice; assembly: GCF_061535455.1. Taxonomy (NCBI): domain Eukaryota; kingdom Metazoa; phylum Arthropoda; class Insecta; order Lepidoptera; family Pieridae; genus Colias; species Colias philodice. Next base: position 2,645,669 of record NC_143091.1, on the reverse strand, counting down.
GATAAAATACCTTGAATAAAGGAAAAAATAATAGAGAGAACTTGCTTTTCGTGCTTTAGAAGCAATAAACACGGTTGTATTTTTTATGTTTCATACCTAAGAACTCAATAATCTGAAATAGACAGTACATATTAACTCTATGGAAATAGATGTGTTCTTAATTAGTATAATATATGCGGTGATATAAATTTATTCTCACATAGCATAATATAATAAATAAATTGTTTTATTTTTGTTTCACTACCAATTTTAATCCAGAAAATTTTATATGAAATATCATATCATCCTGTACCATCTAATTAGATTACATTTGTGTATCAATCCACAAATAGACAAATCAAAAAGCATATTGGTATGCTTTTATTTAAATTAAACGATTAAATATTATTCTCAAACGCGATGATAGAGGTTATAAAATAAATAAAACTCGTTTGTTTGTCGAAATCACGTTTGTGGTGCTAATTAAACACATTAGTTTATTTCATCGAAATTATCGCGTGGTACAGACTTAACAAATAGTTATAATTTATACATTTAAAACCGGCTACTCACCTACCTGCAGCAGGGGCAATATTGGAATTGCACCCTTCATTGTGATGTGTATAGGCAAGCAGGGGCAACTTATGACCTGCTACTTACGTACCTGCAGTAGTAATTGGCTCCTTAATTGTGAGGTGTATAGGCAAGAAAGAAAGAAACTTTAACAGCTGAAATTGCTCCGACCGCCGTGCAACTGAGATTGTTCCAATATTGCCCTTGTGGCTGGTACATGAGAGGTCGGCTTAATTTTTAATGTACTGTTGACAGTTATTATTCGAAAAACATGGCCGCTGCTTTCGATAAAGAATTATTGTATTGGGAACGGCATTTATATTTGATTAAATAAAATGAATATTTTAAAGCGCCTTTCGGTTTTAATCCGTTGCAAAAAGCTCTATGCAATTATTATGATTGAACTCTTTATAGTATTTCTCAACGTACGCAAAAACAATGAAAGTGGAAAATAACAAATAAAAAAATGTGTATTTTGAAGCGTATATAGGTGAAACTAAATACTTAAGGTAAATCTGTGAGTAGTTGGATACTCGATAGCAATCTATTTCTTTTAAAATGTTTATATTTGTTTTTATACGCTGCATGTAGACTTTTTTAGATTAATTTCAATTACAGCATTAATCATAATAATTAAAATTTAGGTAGAAAATTATTAGTTTTAATGAAACCAACAAAATCACAGCCACACAGCAATTTAATTTAATTTTGAAGCGATATACAATTTCATTATTATAATGTGTTCGTTTAATTAGAAAATGTTATTTTTGCCAGAACAAAATCACATTCTATAGAAAATATTTAGACAGATGAGGAACTGATAATTTATTATGAGATACTAAAATGTTTTTTATATTAAATATTGACGTATATTTTATAGTTTCTACAGCTACTATATAATAATATAACAGAGTGAGCATTGAGCACGTGAGCAATATATGATAAATGAAGTTATAATAATATAATGTCTGACGATATTCACTGTACTTTAAAATAAGATAATAAAATGTAAAGCTAATATAATTAATATAACATAACGCAACGCGTTTAAAATCAAGTATTTCTATAGCTCATGTATTATTCTAATGAATCTACATTCTTATAAAGATTCATCCAAATCTGTTCAGTAGTTGCGAATCTCGGTAATTGAAGCTCATTTCTACCATTGCCTCTACCCCAGCACAAACACAGTGAATGATTAATAGCAAATACCTAACACCAGGATGGGTTCTAGTCAATAATGACGTCATTAAGGGTGGCAATGATGAATCACCGCACCCCTTAACTGCGGCATGTTTGCAGACATTGGATACGATGCACTTATCTGAAATTGTGGGAACTGTATACTGTGTAAATGAATTTTGCAATTAAACAAGATGTTTGAATGTTTAGAGAATTATAATATGAATGTATGTTTGAAGATATTAGATACGATGCTGATATTTATTTATTTAAATTAAATACACATAACAGGTTACAATCTTGCCGGATATCAATTTCGGGAGCAGATCGCAACCCAACAAAATGTGTACAATTACTACCACAATGAGATACAGCTTACAGTTATTTAAAGCGTGTTACAATAAGTTCATAATAAAAAATTCAATAATTAAATATTAGATAGACAATTAAAATAATGGTTTCTCATACAATAACAACAAATTTTACAAAATTACACAAAGTACATCATTTCACTATTTGACAAACATGTTCTTTGAATATGTTTAGTCGATGATCAAATATATCAAAATCGGGAAATTTTTTGGATACATCATTGTATAAACGGCAGAAACGAGATACAGCGAACAGTTCCACAAACACGAACACGAACAGCAAACAGCGAACAGCGAACAGCGAACAGCGAACAGTGAACAGCGAACAGCGAACAGCGAACAGCGAACAGCGAACAGCGAACACGAACACAAACTCTCAAATTAAAATTCAAATTCAAATTCAAATTTGAACACGAACAAGAACAAATTCAAATTCAAATTCAAATTCAAATTTGAACACGAACACGAACAAATTCAAATTCAAATTGAAATCACAAACAAGAACACGAACAGCGAACAGCGATCAGCGAACAGCGAACAGCGAACAGCGAACAGCGAACAGCGAACAGCGAACAGCGAACAGCGAACAGCGAACAGCGAACAGCGAACACGAACAAATTCAAATTCAAATTCAAATTCAAATTCAAATTCAAATTCAAATTCAAATTTGAACACGAACACGAACAAATTCAAATTCAAATTCAAATTCAAATTTGAACACGAACACGAACAAATTCAAATTCAAATTGAAATCACAAACACGAACATGAACAGCGAACAGCGAACAGCGAACAGCGAACAGCGAATAGCGAACAGCGAACAGCGAACAGCGAACAGCGAACAGCGAACAGCGAACAGCGAACAGCGAACAGCGAACAGCGAACAGCGAACAGCGAACAGCGAACAGCGAACAGCGAACAGCGAACAGCGAACAGCGAACAGCGAACAGCGAACACGAACAGCGAACAGCGAACAGCGAACAGCGAACATTGAACAGCGAACAGCGAACAGCGAACAGCGAACAGCGAACAGCGAACAGCGAACAGCGAACAGCGAACAGCGAACAGCGAACAGCGAACAGCGAACAGCGAACAGCGAACAGCGAACAGCGAACAGCGAACAGCGAACAGCGAACAGCGAACACGAACAAATTCAAATTCAAATTCAAATTCAAATTCAAATTTGAACACGAACACGAACAAATTCAAATTCAAATTCAAATTTGAACACGAACACGAACAAATTCAAATTCAAATTGAAATCACAAACACGAACAGCGAACAGCGAACAGCGAACAGCGAACAGCGAACAGCGAACAGCGAACAGCGAACAGCGAACAGCGAACAGCGAACAGCGAACAGCGAACAGCGAACAGCGAACAGCGAACAGCGAACAGCGAACAGCGAACAGCGAACAGCGAACACGAACAGCGAACAGCGAACAGCGAACAGCGAACAGCGAACAGCGAACAGCGAACAGCGAAAAGCGAACAGCGAACAGCGAACAGCGAACAGCGAACAGCGAACAGCGAACAGCGAACACGAACAGCGAACAGCGAACAGCGAACAGCGAACAGCGAACAGCGAACACGAACAAATTCAAATTCAAGTTCAAATTCAAATTCAAATTCAAATTTGAACACGAACACGAACAAATTCAAATTCAAATTCAAATTTGAACACGAACACGAACAAATTCAAATTCAAATTGAAATCACAAACACGAACACGAACAGCGAACAGCGATCAGCGAACAGCGAACAGCGAACAGCGAACAGCGAACAGCGAACAGCGAACAGCGAACAGCGAACAGCGAACAGCGAACAGCGAACAGCGAACAGCGAACAGCGAACAGCGAACAGCGAACACGAACACAAACTCTCAAATTAAAATTAAAATTCAAATTCAAATTCAAATTCAAATTTGAACACGAACACGAACAAATTCAAATTCAAATTGATTTCACAAACACGAACACGAACAGCGAACAGCGAACAGCGAACAGCGAACAGCGAACAGCGAACAGCGAACAGCGAACAGCGAACAGCGAACAGCGAACAGCGAACAGCGAACAGCGAACAGCGAACAGCGAACAGCGAACAGCGAACAGCGAACAGCGAACAGCGAACAGCGAACAGCGAACAGCGAACAGCGAACAGCGAACAGCGAACAGCGAACAGCGAACAGCGAACACGAACAGCGAACAGCGAACAGCGAACAGCGAACAGCGAACAGCGAACAGCGAACAGCGAACAGCGAACAGCGAACAGCGAACAGCGAACAGCGAACAGCGAACAGCGAACAGCGAACAGCGAACAGCGAACAGCGAACACGAACAGCGAACAGCGAACAGCGAACAGCGAACATTGAACAGCGAACAGCGAACAGTGAACAGCGAACAGCGAACAGCGAACAGCGAACAGCGAACAGCGAACAGCGAACAGCGAACAGCGAACAGCGAACAGCGAACAGCGAACAGCGAACAGCGAACAGCGAACACGAACAAATTCAAATTCAAATTCAAATTCAAATTTGAACACGAACACGAACAAATTCAAATTCAAATTCAAATTTGAACACGAACACGAACAAATTCAAATTCAAATTGAAATCACAAACACGAACAGCGAACAGCGAACAGCGAACAGCGAACAGCGAACAGCGAACAGCGAACAGCGAACAGCGAACAGCGAACAGCGAACAGCGAACAGCGAACAGCGAACAGCGAACAGCGAACAGCGAACAGCGAACAGCGAACAGCGAACAGCGAACAGCGAACACGAACAGCGAACAGCGAACAGCGAACAGCGAACAGCGAACAGCGAACAGCGAAAAGCGAACAGCGAACAGCGAACAGCGAACAGCGAACAGCGAACAGCGAACAGCGAACAGCGAACACGAACAGCGAACAGCGAACAGCGAACAGCGAACAGCGAACAGCGAACAGCGAACACGAACAAATTCAAATTCAAGTTCAAATTCAAATTCAAATTCAAATTTGAACACGAACACGAACAAATTCAAATTCAAATTCAAATTTGAACACGAACACGAACAAATTCAAATTCAAATTGAAATCACAAACACGAACACGAACAGCGAACAGCGATCAGCGAACAGCGAACAGCGAACAGCGAACAGCGAACAGCGAACAGCGAACAGCGAACAGCGAACAGCGAACAGCGAACAGCGAACAGCGAACAGCGAACAGCGAACAGCGAACAGCGAACAGCGAACAGCGAACAGCGAACAGCGAACACGAACAGCGAACAGCGAACAGCGAACAGCGAACAGCAAACAGCGAACAGCGAACACGAACAAATTCAAATTCAAGTTCAAATTCAAATTCAAATTCAAATTTGAACACGAACACGAACAAATTCAAATTCAAATTCAAATTTGAACACGAACACGAACAAATTCAAATTCAAATTGAAATCACAAACACGAACACGAACAGCGAACAGCGATCAGCGAACAGCGAACAGCGAACAGCGAACAGCGAACAGCGAACAGCGAACAGCGAACAGCGAACAGCGAACAGCGAACAGCGAACAGCGAACAGCGAACAGCGAACAGCGAACAGCGAACACGAACACAAACTCTCAAATTAAAATTAAAATTCAAATTCAAATTCAAATTCAAATTTGAACACGAACACGAACAAATTCAAATTCAAATTGATTTCACAAACACGAACACGAACAGCGAACAGCGAACAGCGAACAGCGAACAGCGAACAGCGAACAGCGAACAGCGAACAGCGAACAGCGAACAGCGAACAGCGAACAGCGAACAGCGAACAGCGAACAGCGAACAGCGAACAGCGAACAGCGAACAGCGAACAGCGAACAGCGAACAGCGAACAGCGAACAGCGAACAGCGAACACGAACAGCGAACAGCGAACAGCGAACAGCGAACAGCGAACAGCGAACAGCGAACAGCGAACAGCGAACAGCGAACAGCGAACAGCGAACAGCGAACAGCGAACAGCGAACAGCGAACAGCGAACAGCGAACACGAACAGCGAACAGCGAACAGCGAACAGCGAACAGCGAACAGCGAACAGCGAACACGAACAAATTCAAATTCAAGTTCAAATTCAAATTCAAATTCAAATTTGAACACGAACACGAACAAATTCAAATTCAAATTCAAATTTGAACACGAACACGAACAAATTCAAATTCAAATTGAAATCACAAACACGAACACGAACAGCGAACAGCGATCAGCGAACAGCGAACAGCGAACAGCGAACAGCGAACAGCGAACAGCGAACAGCGAACAGCGAACAGCGAACAGCGAACAGCGAACAGCGAACAGCGAACAGCGAACAGCGAACAGCGAACAGCGAACAGCGAACACGAACACAAACTCTCAAATTAAAATTAAAATTCAAATTCAAATTCAAATTCAAATTTGAACACGAACACGAACAAATTCAAATTCAAATTGATTTCACAAACACGAACACGAACAGCGAACAGCGAACAGCGAACAGCGAACAGCGAACACGAACAAATTCAAATTCAAATTCAAATTCAAACTCAAATTCAAATTCAAATTCAAATTCAAATTCAAATTCAAATTCAAATTCAAATTCAAATTCAAATTCAAATTCAAATTCAAATTCAAATTCAAATTCAAATTCAAATTTGAACACGAACAAGAACAAATTCAAATTCAAATTCAAATTCAAATTTGAACACGAACACGAACAAATTCAAATTCAAATTCAAATTTGAACACGAACACGAACAAATTCAAATTCAAATTACAAACACGAACACGAACAGCGAACAGCGAACAGCGAACAGTGAACAGCGAACAGCGAACAGCGAACAGCGAACAGCGAACAGCGAACACGAACACAAACTCTCAAATTAAAATTAAAATTAAAATTCAAATTCAAATTCAAATTCAAATTTGAACACGAACAAGAACAAATTCAAATTCAAATTCAAATTCAAATTTGAACACGAACACGAACAAATTCAAATTCAAATTGAAATCACAAACACGAACACGAACAGCGAACAGCGATCAGCGAACAGCGAACAGCGAACAGCGAACAGCGAACAGCGAACAGCGAACAGCGAACAGCGAACAGCGAACAGCGAACAGCGAACAGCGAACAGCGAACAGCGAACAGCGAACAGCGAACACGAACACAAACTCTCAAATTAAAATTCAAATTCAAATTCAAATTTGAACACGAACAAGAACAAATTCAAATTCAAATTCAAATTTGAACACGAACACGAACAAATTCAAATTCAAATTCAAATTCAAATTCGAACACGAACACGAACAAATTCAAATTCAAATTGAAATCACAAACACGAACATGAACAGCGAACAGCGAACAGCGAACAGCGAACAGCGAACAGCGAACAGCGAACAGCGAACAGCGAACAGCGAACAGCGAACAGCGAACAGCGAACAGCGAACAGCGAACAGCGAACAGCGAACAGCGAACACGAACAGCGAACAGCGAACAGCGAACAGCGAACATTGAACAGCGAACAGCGAACAGCGAACAGCGAACAGCGAACAGCGAACAGCGAACAGCGAACAGCGAACAGCGAACAGCGAACAGCGAACAGCGAACAGCGAACAGCGAACAGCGAACAGCGAACAGCGAACAGCGAACAGCGAACAGCGAACAGCGAACAGCGAACAGCGAACAGCGAACAGCGAACAGCGAACAGCGAACACGAACAAATTCAAATTCAAATTCAAATTCAAATTCAAATTCAAATTTGAACACGAACACGAACAAATTCAAATTCAAATTCAAATTTGAACACGAACACGAACAAATTCAAATTCAAATTGAAATCACAAACACGAACAGCGAACAGCGAACAGCGAACAGCGAACAGCGAACAGCGAACAGCGAACAGCGAACAGCGAACAGCGAACAGCGAACAGCGAACAGCGAACAGCGAACAGCGAACAGCGAACAGCGAACAGCGAACAGCGAACACGAACAGCGAACAGCGAACAGCGAACAGCGAACAGCGAACAGCGAACAGCGAAAAGCGAACAGCGAACAGCGAACAGCGAACAGCGAACAGCGAACAGCGAACAGCGAACAGCGAACACGAACAGCGAACAGCGAACAGCGAACAGCGAACAGCGAACAGCGAACAGCGAACAGCGAACACGAACAAATTCAAATTCAAGTTCAAATTCAAATTCAAATTCAAATTTGAACACGAACACGAACAAATTCAAATTCAAATTCAAATTTGAACACGAACACGAACAAATTCAAATTCAAATTGAAATCACAAACACGAACACGAACAGCGAACAGCGATCAGCGAACAGCGAACAGCGAACAGCGAACAGCGAACAGCGAACAGCGAACAGCGAACAGCGAACAGCGAACAGCGAACAGCGAACAGCGAACAGCGAACAGCGAACAGCGAACAGCGAACAGCGAACAGCGAACAGCGAACAGCGAACACGAACACAAACTCTCAAATTAAAATTAAAATTCAAATTCAAATTCAAATTCAAATTTGAACACGAACACGAACAAATTCAAATTCAAATTGATTTCACAAACACGAACACGAACAGCGAACAGCGAACAGCGAACAGCGAACAGCGAACAGCGAACAGCGAACAGCGAACAGCGAACAGCGAACAGCGAACAGCGAACAGCGAACAGCGAACAGCGAACAGCGAACAGCGAACAGCGAACAGCGAACAGCGAACAGCGAACAGCGAACAGCGAACAGCGAACAGCGAACAGCGAACAGCGAACAGCGAACAGCGAACAGCGAACAGCGAACAGCGAACACGAACAGCGAACAGCGAACAGCGAACAGCGAACAGCGAACAGCGAACAGCGAACAGCGAACAGCGAACAGCGAACAGCGAACAGCGAACAGCGAACAGCGAACAGCGAACAGCGAACAGCGAACAGCGAACAGCGAACAGCGAACAGCGAACAGCGAACACGAACAGCGAACAGCGAACAGCGAACAGCGAACAGCGAACAGCGAACAGCGAACAGCGAACAGCGAACAGCGAACACGAACAGCGAACAGCGAACAGCGAACAGCGAACAGCGAACAGCGAACAGCGAACAGCGAACAGCGAACAGCGAACAGCGAACAGCGAACAGCGAACAGCGAACAGCGAACAGCGAACAGCGAACAGCGAACAGCGAACACGAACAGCGAACAGCGAACAGCGAACAGCGAACATTGAACAGCGAACAGCGAACAGCGAACAGCGAACAGCGAACAGCGAACAGCGAACAGCGAACAGCGAACAGCGAACAGCGAACAGCGAACAGCGAACAGCGAACAGCGAACAGCGAACAGCGAACAGCGAACAGCGAACACGAACAAATTCAAATTCAAATTCAAATTCAAATTCAAATTCAAATTTGAACACGAACACGAACAAATTCAAATTCAAATTCAAATTTGAACACGAACACGAACAAATTCAAATTCAAATTGAAATCACAAACACGAACAGCGAACAGCGAACAGCGAACAGCGAACAGCGAACAGCGAACAGCGAACAGCGAACAGCGAACAGCGAACAGCGAACAGCGAACAGCGAACAGCGAACAGCGAACAGCGAACAGCGAACAGCGAACAGCGAACAGCGAACAGCGAACAGCGAACAGCGAACACGAACAGCGAACAGCGAACAGCGAACAGCGAACAGCGAACAGCGAACAGCGAACAGCGAAAAGCGAACAGCGAACAGCGAACAGCGAACAGCGAACAGCGAACAGCGAACAGCGAACAGCGAACACGAACAGCGAACAGCGAACAGCGAACAGCGAACAGCGAACAGCGAACACGAACAAATTCAAATTCAAGTTCAAATTCAAATTCAAATTCAAATTTGAACACGAACACGAACAAATTCAAATTCAAATTCAAATTTGAACACGAACACGAACAAATTCAAATTCAAATTGAAATCACAAACACGAACACGAACAGCGAACAGCGATCAGCGAACAGCGAACAGCGAACAGCGAACAGCGAACAGCGAACAGCGAACAGCGAACAGCGAACAGCGAACAGCGAACAGCGAACAGCGAACAGCGAACAGCGAACAGCGAACACGAACACAAACTCTCAAATTAAAATTAAAATTCAAATTCAAATTCAAATTCAAATTTGAACACGAACACGAACAAATTCAAATTCAAATTGATTTCACAAACACGAACACGAACAGCGAACAGCGAACAGCGAACAGCGAACAGCGAACAGCGAACAGCGAACAGCGAACAGCGAACAGCGAACAGCGAACAGCGAACAGCGAACAGCGAACAGCGAACAGCGAACAGCGAACAGCGAACAGCGAACAGCGAACACGAACAGCGAACAGCGAACAGCGAACAGCGAACAGCGAACAGCGAACAGCGAACAGCGAACAGCGAACAGCGAACAGCGAACAGCGAACAGCGAACAGCGAACAGCGAACAGCGAACAGCGAACAGCGAACACGAACAGCGAACAGCGAACAGCGAACAGCGAACAGCGAACAGCGAACAGCGAACAGCGAACAGCGAACAGCGAACAGCGAACAGCGAACAGCGAACAGCGAACACGAACACAAACTCTCAAATTAAAATTAAAATTCAAATTCAAATTCAAATTCAAATTTGAACACGAACACGAACAAATTCAAATTCAAATTGATTTCACAAACACGAACACGAACAGCGAACAGCGAACAGCGAACAGCGAACAGCGAACAGCGAACAGCGAACAGCGAACAGCGAACAGCGAACAGCGAACACGAACAAATTCAAATTCAAATTCAAATTCAAATTCAAATTCAAATTCAAATTCAAATTCAAATTCAAATTCAAATTCAAATTCAAATTCAAATTCAAATTCAAATTCAAATTCAAATTCAAATTCAAATTCAAATTCAAATTCAAATTCAAATTCAAATTCAAATTTGAACACGAACAAGAACAAATTCAAATTCAAATTCAAATTCAAATTTGAACACGAACACGAACAAATTCAAATTCAAATTCAAATTTGAACACGAACAAATTCAAATTCAAATTACAAACACGAACACGAACAGCGAACAGCGAACAGCGAACAGTGAACAGCGAACAGCGAACAGCGAACAGCGAACAGCGAACAGCGAACACGAACACAAACTCTCAAATTAAAATTAAAATTCAAATTCAAATTCAAATTCAAATTTGAACACGAACAAGAACAAATTCAAATTCAAATTCAAATTCAAATTTGAACACGAACACGAACAAATTCAAATTCAAATTGAAATCACAAACACGAACACGAACAGCGAACAGCGATCAGCGAACAGCGAACAGCGAACAGCGAACAGCGAACAGCGAACAGCGAACAGCGAACAGCGAACAGCGAACAGCGAACAGCGAACAGCGAACAGCGAACAGCGAACAGCGAACAGCGAACAGCGAACAGCGAACACGAACACAAACTCTCAAATTAAAATTCAAATTCAAATTCAAATTTGAACACGAACAAGAACAAATTCAAATTCAAATTCAAATTTGAACACGAACACGAACAAATTCAAATTCAAATTCAAATTGAAATCACAAACACGAACACGAACAGCGAACAGCGATCAGCGAACAGCGAACAGTGAACAGCGAACAAATTCAAATTCAAATTCAAATTCAAATTCAAACTCAAATTCAAATTCAAATTCAAATTCAAATTCAAATTCAAATTCAAATTCAAATTCAAATTCAAATTCAAATTCAAATTCAAATTCAAATTCAAATTCAAATTCAAATTCAAATTTGAACACGAACACGAACAAATTCAAATTCAAATTCAAATTTGAACACGAACACGAACAAATTCAAATTCAAATTACAAACACGAACACGAACAGCGAACAGCGAACAGCGAACAGTGAACAGCGAACAGCGAACAGCGAACAGCGAACAGCGAACAGCGAACACGAACACAAACTCTCAAATTAAAATTAAAATTCAAATTCAAATTCAAATTCAAATTTGAACACGAACAAGAACAAATTCAAATTCAAATTCAAATTCAAATTTGAACACGAACACGAACAAATTCAAATTCAAATTGAAATCACAAACACGAACACGAACAGCGAACAGCGATCAGCGAACAGCGAACAGCGAACAGCGAACAGCGAACAGCGAACAGCGAACAGCGAACAGCGAACAGCGAACAGCGAACAGCGAACAGCGAACAGCGAACAGCGAACAGCGAACAGCGAACAGCGAACAGCGAACAGCGAACAGCGAACACGAACACAAACTCTCAAATTAAAATTCAAATTCAAATTCAAATTTGAACACGAACAAGAACAAATTCAAATTCAAATTCAAATTTGAACACGAACACGAACAAATTCAAATTCAAATTCAAATTGAAATCACAAACACGAACACGAACAGCGAACAGCGATCAGCGAACAGCGAACAGTGAACAGCGAACAAATTCAAATTCAAATTCAAATTCAAATTCAAATTCAAATTGAAATCACAAACACGAACACGAACAGCGAACAGCGATCAGCGAACAGCGAACAGTGAACAGCGAACAAATTCAAATTCAAATTCAAATTCAAATTCAAATTCAAATTCAAATTCAAATTCAAATTCAAATTCAAATTCAAATTCAAATTCAAATTCAAATTCAAATTCAAATTTGAACACGAACACGAACAAATTCAAATTCAAATTCAAATTTGAACACGAACACGAACAAATTCAAATTCAAATTCAAATTGAAATCACAAACACGAACACGAACAGCGAACAGCGATCAGCGAACAGCGAACAGTGAACAGCGAACAAATTCAAATTCAAATTCAAATTCAAATTCAAATTCAAATTCAAATTCAAATTCAAATTCAAATTCAAATTCAAATTCAAATTCAAATTCAAATTCAAATTCAAATTCAAATTCAAATTCAAATTCAAATTCAAATTCAAATTCAAATTCAAATTCAAATTCAAATTCAAATTCAAATTCAAATTCAAATTCAAATTCAAATTCAAATTCAAATTCAAATTCAAATTCAAATTCAAATTCAAATTCAAATTCAAATTCAAATTCAAATTCAAATTAAAATTAAAATTAAAATTAAAATTAGAATTAAAATTAAAATTCAAATTCAAATTCAAATTTGAACACGAACACGAACAAATTCAAATTCAAATTCAAATTTGAACACGAACAAGAACAAATTCAAATTCAAATTCAAATTTGAACACGAACACGAACAAATTCAAATTCAAATTCAAATTGAAATCACAAACACGAACACGAACAGCGAACAGCGATCAGCGAACAGCGAACAGTGAACAGCGAACAAATTCAAATTCAAATTCAAATTCAAATTCAAATTCAAATTCAAATTCAAATTCAAATTCAAATTCAAATTCAAATTCAAATTCAAATTCAAATTCAAATTAAAATTAAAATTAAAATTAAAATTAAAATTAAAATTAAAATTAAAATTAAAATTAAAATTAAAATTAAAATTAAAATTAAAATTAAAATTAAAATTAAAATTAAAATTAAAATTAAAATTAAAATTAAAACTAAAATTAAAATTAAAATTCAAATTCAAATTCAAATTAAAATTCAAATTCAAATTCAAATTCAAATTCAAATTTGAACACGAACACGAACAAATTCAAATTCAAATTCAAATTTGAACACGAACACGAACAAATTCAAATTCAAATTGATATCACAAACACGAACACGAACAGCGAACAGCGATCAGCGAACAGGGAACAGCGAACAGCGAACAGCGAACAGCCAACAGCGAACAGCGAACAGCGAACAGCCAACAGCCAACAGCGAACAGCGAACAGCGAACAGCGAACAGCGAACAGCGAACAGCGAACAGCGAACAGCGAACAGCGAACACGAACAAATTCAAATTCAAATTCAAATTCAAATTCAAATTCAAATTTGAACACGAACACGAACAAATTCAAATTCAAATTGAAATCACAAACACGAACACGAACAGCGAACAGCGAACAGCGAACAGCGAACAGCGAACAGCGAACAGCGAACAGCGAACAGTTCCACAAACACGAACACGAACAGCAAACAGCGAACAGCGAACAGCGATCAGCGAACAGCGAACAGCGAACAGCGAACAGCGAACAGTGAACAGCCAACAGCGAACAGCGAACAGCGAACAGCGAACAGCCAACAGCCAACAGCCAACAGCGAACAGCCAACAGCGAACAGCGAACAGCGAACAGCCAACAGCGAACAGCAAACAGCGAACAGCGAACAGCGAACAGCGAACAGCGAACAGCGAACACGAACACAAACTCTCAAATTCAAATTCAAATTCAAATTCAAATTCAAATTCAGATTTCGAACAGCGAACAGCGAACAGCGAACAGCGAACAGCGAACAGCGAACAGCGAACAGCGAACAGCGAACAGCGAACAGCGAACACGAACAAATTCAAATTCAAGTTCAAATTCAAATTCAAATTCAAATTTGAACACGAACACGAACAAATTCAAATTCAAATTGAAATCACAAACACGAACACGAACAGCGAAGCGTCTTTCCAAACTATACAAGGCCAGTACGCAACAAATTCAAATTCAAATTCAAATTCAAATTCAAATTCAAATTCAAATTCAAATTTGAACACGAACACGAACAAATTCAAATTCAAATTTGAATTTGAATTTGAATTTGAATTTGAATTTGAATTTGTTGCGTACTGGCCTTGTATAGTTTGGAAAGACGCTTCGCTGTTCGTGTTCGTGTTTGTGATTTCAATTTGAAACGAACAGCGAACACGAACAGCGAACAGCGAACATTGAACAGCGAACAGCGAACAGCGAACAGCGAACAGCGAACAGCGAACAGCGAACAGCGAACAGCGAACAGCGAACAGCGAACAGCGAACAGCGAACATCGAACAGCGAACAGCGAACAGCGAACAAATTCAAATTCAAATTCAAATTTGAACACGAACAAATTCAAATTCAAATTCAAATTTGAACACGAACACGAACAAATTCAAATTCAAATTGAAATCACAAACACGAACAGCGAACAGCAAACAGCGAACAGCGAACAGCAAACAGCGAACAGCGAACAGCGAACAGCGAACAGCGAACAGCGAACACGAACACAAACTCTCAAATTAAAATTCAAATTCAAATTCAAATTCAAATTCAAATTCAAATTCAAATTCAAATTCAAATTCAAATTCAAATTCAAATTCAAATTCAAATTCAAATTCAAATTCAAATTCAAATTCAAATTCAAATTCAAATTCAATTTCAAATTCAAATTCAAATTCAAATTCAAATTCAAATTCAAATTCAAATTCAAATTCAAATTCAAATTCAAATTCAAATTCAAATTCAAATTCAAATTTGAACACGAACACGAACAAATTCAAATTCAAATTCAAATTCAAATTTGAACACGAACACGAACAGCGAACAGCGAACAATTTCAAATTCAAATTAAAATCACAAACACGAACACGAACAGCGAACAGCGAACAGCGATCAGCGATCAGCGAACAGCGAACAGCGAACAGCGAACAGCGAACAGCGAACAGCGAACAGCGAACAGCGAACAGCGAACAGCGAACAGCCAACAGCGAACAGCGAACAGCGAACAGCGAACAGCGAACAGCGAACAGCGAACAGCGAACAGCGAACAGCGAACAGCGAACAGCGAACAGCGAACAGCGAACAGCGAACAGCGAACAGCGAACAGCGAACAGCGAACAGCGAACAGCGAACAGCGAACAGCGAACATTGAACAGCGAACAGCGAACAGCGAACAGCGAACAGCGAACAGCGAACAGCGAACAGCGAACAGCGAACAGCGAACAGCGAACAGCGAACAGCGAACAGCGAACATCGAACAGCGAACAGCGAACAGCGAACAAATTCAAATTCAAATTCAAATTCAAATTCAAATTTGAACACGAACACGAACAAATTCAAATTCAAATTGAAATCACAAACACGAACAGCGAACAGCAAACAGCGAACAGCGAACAGCAAACAGCGAACAGCGAACAGCGAACAGCGAACAGCGAACAGCGAACACGAACACAAACTCTCAAATTCAAATTCAAATTCAAATTCAAATTCAAATTCAAATTCAAATTCAAATTCAAATTCAAATTCAAATTCAAATTCAAATTCAAATTCAAATTCAAATTCAAATTCAAATTCAAATTCAAATTCAAATTCAAATTCAAATTTGAACACGAACACGAACAAATTCAAATTCAAATTCAAATTTGAACACGAACACGAACAAATTCAAATTCAAATTGAAATCACAAACACGAACACGAACAGCGAACAGCGAACAGCGAACAGCGAACAGCGAACAGCGAACAGCGAACAGCGAACAGCGAACAGCGAACAGCGAACAGCGAACAGCGAACAGCGAACAGCGAACAGCGAACAGCGAACAGCGAACAGCGAACAGCGAACAGCGAACAGCGAACAGCGAACAGCGAACAGCGAACACGAACAGCGAACACGAACAGCGAACAGCGAACATTGAACAGCGAACAGCGAACAGCGAACAGCGAACAGCGAACAGCGAACAGCGAACAGCGAACAGCGAACACGAACAGCGAACAGCGAACAGCGAACAGCGAACAGCGAACAGCGAACAGCGAACAGCGAACAGCGAACACGAACAGCGAACAGCGAACAGCGAACAGCGAACATTGAACAGCGAACAGCGAACAGCGAACAGCGAACAGCGAACAGCGAACAGCGAACAGCGAACACGAACAGCGAACAGCGAACAGCGAACAGCGAACAGCGAACATGAACAAATTCAAATTCAAGTTCAAATTCAAATTCAAATTCAAATTTGAACACGAACACGAACAAATTCAAATTCAAATTCAAATTCAAATTCAAATTCAAATTCAAATTCAAATTCAAATTCAAATTTGAACACGAACACGAACAAATTCAAATTCAAATTTGAACACGAACACGAACAAATTCAAATTCAAATTGAAATCACAAACACGAACACGAACAGCGAACAGCGAACAGCGAACAGCGAACAGTGAACAGCGAACAGCGAACAGCGAACAGCGAACAGCGAACAGCGAACAGCGAACAGCGAACAGCGAACACGAACACAAACTCTCAAATTAAAATTAAAATTCAAATTCAAATTTGAACACGAACAAGAACAAATTCAAATTCAAATTCAAATTCAAATTTGAACACGAACACGAACAGCGAACAGCGAACAGCGAACACGAACACAAACTCTCAAATTAAAATTAAAATTCAAATTCAAATTCAAATTCAAATTTGAACACGAACAAGAACAAATTCAAATTCAAATTCAAATTCAAATTTGAACACGAACACGAACAAATTCAAATTCAAATTGAAATCACAAACACGAACACGAACAGCGAACAGCGATCAGCGAACAGCGAACAGCGAACAGCGAACAGCGAACAGCCAACAGCGAACAGCGAACAGCGAACAGCCAACAGCCAACAGCGAACAGCGAACAGCGAACAGCGAACAGCGAACAGCGAACAGCGAACAGCGAACAGCGAACAGCGAACAGCGAACAGCGAACAGCCAACAGCGAACAGCGAACAGCGAACAGCCAACAGCCAACAGCGAACAGCGAACAGCGAACAGCGAACAGCGAACAGCGAACAGCGAACAGTTTGAATTTGAATTTGTTCGCTGTTCGCTGTTCGCTGTTCGATGTTCGCTGTTCGCTGTTCGCTGTTCGCTGTTCGCTGTTCGCTGTTCGCTGTTCGCTGTTCGCTGTTCGCTGTTCAATGTTCGCTGTTCGCTGTTCGCTGTTCGCTGTTCGTGTTCGCTGTTCGCTGTTCGCTGTTCGCTGTTCGCTGTTCGCTGTTCGCTGTTCGCTGTTCGCTGTTCGCTGTTCGCTGTTCGCTGTTCGCTGTTCGCTGTTCGCTGTTCGCTGTTCGCTGTTCGCTGTTCGCTGTTCGCTGTTCGCTGTTCGCTGTTCGCTGTTCGCTGTTCGCTGTTCGCTGTTCGCTGTTCGTGTTCGTGTTTGTGATTTCAATTTGAATTTGAATTTGTTCGTGTTCGTGTTCAAATTTGAATTTGAATTTGAATTTGAATTTGAATTTGAATTTGTTCGTGTTCGCTGTTCGCTGTTCGCTGTTCGCTGTTCGCTGTTCGCTGTTCGCTGTTCGCTGTTCGCTGTTCGCTGTTCGCTGTTCGCTGTTCGCTGTTCGCTGTTCGCTGTTCGCTGTTCGCTGTTCGCTGTTCGCTGTTCGCTGTTCGCTGTTCGCTGTTCGCTGTTCGCTGTTCGCTGTTCGCTGTTCGCTGTTCGCTGTTCGCTGTTCGCTGTTCGCTGTTCGTGTTCGTGTTTGTGATTTCAATTTGAATTTGAATTTGTTCGTGTTCGTGTTCAAATTTGAATTTGAATTTGTTCGTGTTCGTGTTCAAATTTGAATTTGAATTTGAATTTGAATTTGAATTTGAATTTGAATTTGAATTTGAATTTGAATTTGAATTTGAATTTGAATTTGAATTTGAATTTGAATTTGAATTTGAATTTGAATTTGAATTTGAATTTGAATTTGAATTTGAATTTGAATTTGAATTTGAATTTGAATTTGAATTTGAATTTGAATTTGAATTTGAATTTGAATTTGAATTTGAATTTGAATTTGAATTTGAATTTGAATTTGAATTTGAATTTGAATTTGAATTTGAATTTGAATTTGAATTTGAATTTGAATTTGAATTTGAATTTGAATTTGAATTTGAATTTGAATTTGAATTTGAATTTGAATTTTAATTTTAATTTGAGAGTTTGTGTTCGTGTTCGCTGTTCGCTGTTCGCTGTTCGCTGTTCGCTGTTCGCTGTTCGCTGTTCGCTGTTCGCTGTTCGCTGTTCGCTGTTCGCTGTTCGCTGTTCGCTGTTCGCTGTTGGCTGTTCGCTGTTCACTGTTCGCTGTTCGCTGTTCGCTGTTCGCTGTTCGCTGTTCGCTGTTCGCTGTTCGCTGATCGCTGATCGCTGTTCGCTGTTCGCTGTTCGTGTTCGTGTTTGTGATTTTAATTTGAATTTGAAATTGTTCGTGTTCGTGTTCAAATGTTCGCTGTTCGCTGTTCGCTGTTCGCAAATTCAAATTTGAACACGAACACGAACAAATTCAAATTCAAATTGAAATCACAAACACGAACAGCGAACAGCGAACAGCGAACAGCGAACAGCGAACAGCGAACAGCGAACAGCGAACAGCGAACAGCGAACAGCGAACAGCGAACAGCGAACAGCGAACAGCGAACAGCGAACAGCGAACAGCGAACAGCGAACAGCGAACAGCGAACAGCGAACAGCGAACACGAACAGCGAACAGCGAACAGCGAACAGCGAACAGCGATAAGCGAACAGCGAACAGCGAACAGCGAACAGCGAACAGCGAACACGAACACAAACTCTCAAATTAAAATTAAAATTCAAATTCAAATTCAAATTCAAATTTGAACACGAACACGAACAAATTCAAATTCAAATTGATTTCACAAACACAAACACAAACACGAACAACGAACATCGAACAACGAACAACGAACAACGAACAACGAACAACGAACAACGAACAGCGAACAGCGAACAGCGAACAGCGAACAGCGAACAGCGAACAGCGAACAGCGAACAGCGAACAGCGAACAGCGAACAGCGAACAGCGAACAGCGAACAGCGAACAGCGAACAGCGAACAGCGAACAGCGAACAGCGAACAGCGAACAGCGAACAGCGAACAGCGAACAGCGAACAGCGAACAGCGAACAGCGAACAGCGAACAGCGAACAGCGAACACGAACAGCGAACAGCGAACAGCGAACAGCGAACATTGAACAGCGAACAGCGAACAGCGAACAGCGAACAGCGAACAGCGAACAGCGAACAGCGAACAGCGAACAGCGAACAGCGAACAGCGAACAGCGAACATCGAACAGCGAACAGCGAACAGCGAACAAATTCAAATTCAAATTCAAATTCAAATTTGAACACGAACACGAACAAATTCAAATTCAAATTCAAATTTGAACACGAACACGAACAAATTCAAATTCAAATTGAAATCACAAACACGAACAGCGAACAGCGAACAGCGAACAGCGAACAGCGAACAGCGAACAGCGAACAGCGAACAGCGAACAGCGAACAGCGAACAGCGAACAGCGAACAGCGAACAGCGAACAGCGAACAGCGAACAGCGAACACGAACAGCGAACAGCGAACAGCGAACAGCGAACAGCGAACAGCGAACAGCGAACAGCGAACAGCGAACAGCGAACAGCGAACAGCGAACAGCGAACAGCGAACAGCGAACAGCGAACAGCGAACAGCGAACAGCGAACAGCCAACAGCGAACAGCGAACAGCAAACAGCGAACAGCGAACAGCGAACAGCGAACAGCGAACAGCGAACAGCGAACAGCGAACAGCGAACAGCGAACAGCGAACACGAACACAAACTCTCAAATTAAAATTAAAATTCAAATTCAAATTCAAATTCAAATTCAAATTTGAACACGAACACGAACAAATTCAAATTCAAATTTGAACACGAACACGAACAAATTCAAATTCAAATTGAAATCACAAACACGAACACGAACAGCGAACAGCGAACAGCGAACAGCGAACAGCGAACAGCGAACAGCGAACAGCGAACAGCGAACAGCGAACAGCGAACACGAACACAAACTCTCAAATTAAAATTAAAATTACACGAACACAA
Source organism: Colias philodice (assembly GCF_061535455.1). Lineage (NCBI taxonomy): Eukaryota > Metazoa > Arthropoda > Insecta > Lepidoptera > Pieridae > Colias > Colias philodice. The sequence goes on along the minus strand of NC_143091.1, from coordinate 2,624,771 downwards.
ACTCTCAAATTAAAATTCAAATTCAAATTCAAATTCAAATTCAAATTTGAACACGAACAAGAACAAATTCAAATTCAAATTGAAATCACAAACACGAACACGAACAGCGAACAGCGAACAGCGAACAGCGAACAGCGAACAGCGAACAGCGAACAGCGAACAGCGAACAGCGAACAGCGAACAGCGAACAGCGAACAGCGAACAGCGAACAGCGAACAGCGAACAGCGAACAGCGAACAGCGAACAGCGAACAGCGAACAGCGAACAGCGAACAGCGAACACGAACAGCGAACAGCGAACAGCGAACAGCGAACATTGAACAGCGAACAGCGAACAGCGAACAGCGAACAGCGAACAGCGAACAGCGAACAGCGAACAGCGAACAGCGAACATCGAACAGCGAACAGCGAACAGCGAACAAATTCAAATTCAAATTCAAATTCAAATTTGAACACGAACACGAACAAATTCAAATTCAAATTCAAATTTGAACACGAACACGAACAAATTCAAATTCAAATTGAAATCACAAACACGAACAGCGAACAGCGAACAGCGAACAGCGAACAGCGAACAGCGAATAGCGAACAGCGAACAGCGAACAGCGAACAGCGAACAGCGAACAGCGAACAGCGAACAGCGAACAGCGAACAGCGAACAGCGAACAGCGAACAGCGAACAGCGAACAGCGAACAGCGAACAGCGAACACGAACAGCGAACAGCGAACAGCGAACAGCGAACAGCGAACAGCGAACAGCGAACAGCGAACAGCGAACAGCGAACAGCGAACACGAACACAAACTCTCAAATTAAAATTAAAATTCAAATTCAAATTCAAATTCAAATTTGAACACGAACACGAACAAATTCAAATTCAAATTGATTTCACAAACACAAACACAAACACGAACAACGAACATCGAACAACGAACAACGAACAACGAACAACGAACAACGAACAGCGAACAGCGAACAGCGAACAGCGAACAGCGAACAGCGAACAGCGAACAGCGAACAGCGAACAGCGAACAGCGAACAGCGAACAGCGAACAGCGAACAGCGAACAGCGAACAGCGAACAGCGAACAGCGAACAGCGAACAGCGAACAGCGAACAGCGAACAGCGAACAGCGAACAGCGAACAGCGAACAGCGAACAGCGAACAGCGAACAGCGAACAGCGAACAGCGAACAGCGAACATTGAACAGCGAACAGCGAACAGCGAACAGCGAACAGCGAACAGCGAACAGCGAACAGCGAACAGCGAACATCGAACAGCGAACAGCGAACAGCGAACAGCGAACAGCGAACAAATTCAAATTCAAATTCAAATTCAAATTTGAACACGAACACGAACAAATTCAAATTCAAATTCAAATTTGAACACGAACACGAACAAATTCAAATTCAAATTGAAATCACAAACACGAACAGCGAACAGCGAACAGCGAACAGCGAACAGCGAACAGCGAACAGCGAACAGCGAACAGCGAACAGCGAACAGCGAACAGCGAACAGCGAACAGCGAACAGCGAACAGCGAACAGCGAACAGCGAACAGCGAACAGCGAACAGCGAACAGCGAACAGCGAACAGCGAACAGCGAACAGCGAACAGCGAACAGCGAACAGCGAACACGAACAGCGAACAGCGAACAGCGAACAGCGAACAGCGAACAGCGAACAGCGAACAGCGAACAGCGAACAGCGAACAGCGAACACGAACAGCGAACAGCGAACAGCGAACAGCGAACAGCGAACAGCGAACAGCGAACAGCGAACACGAACAAATTCAAATTCAAGTTCAAATTCAAATTCAAATTCAAATTTGAACACGAACACGAACAAATTCAAATTCAAATTCAAATTTGAACACGAACACGAACAAATTCAAATTCAAATTGAAATCACAAACACGAACACGAACAGCGAACAGCGAACAGCGAACAGCGAACAGCGAACAGCGAACAGCGAACAGCGAACAGCGAACAGCGAACAGCGAACACGAACACAAACTCTCAAATTAAAATTAAAATTCAAATTCAAATTCAAATTCAAATTTGAACACGAACACGAACAAATTCAAATTCAAATTGATTTCACAAACACAAACACAAACACGAACAACGAACATCGAACAACGAACAACGAACAACGAACAACGAACAACGAACAACGAATAACGAACAACGAACAACGAACAACGAACAACGAACAACGAACAACGAACAACGAACAACGAACAACGAACAACGAACAACGAACAACGAACAACGAACAACGAACAACGAACAACGAACAACGAACAACGAACAACGAACAACGAACAACGAACAACGAACACGAACATGAAAACTAACAGCGAACAGCGAACAGCGAACAGCGAACAGCGAACAGCGAACAGCGAACAGCGAACAGCGAACACGAACACAAACTCTCAAATTAAAATTAAAATTCAAATTCAAATTCAAATTCAAATTTGAACACGAACACGAACAAATTCAAATTCAAATTGATTTCACAAACACAAACACAAACACGAACAACGAACATCGAACAACGAACAACGAACAACGAACAACGAACAACGAACAACGAACAACGAATAACGAACAACGAACAACGAACAACGAACAACGAACAACGAACAACGAACAACGAACAACGAACAACGAACAACGAACAACGAACAACGAACAACGAACAACGAACAACGAACAAAGAACAACGAACAACGAACAACGAACACGAACATGAAAACTAACAGCGAACAGCGAACAGCGAACAGCGAACAGCGAACAGCGAACAGCGAACAGCGAACAGCGAACAGCGAACAGCGAACAGTGAACAGCGAACAGCGTTGTTCGTTGTTCGTTGTTCGTTGTTCGTTGTTCGTTGTTCGTTGTTCGTTGTTCGTTGTTCGTTGTTCGTTGTTCGATGTTCGTTGTTCGTTGTTCGTGTTTGTGTTTGTGTTTGTGTTTGAATTAAAATTCGTTTTCGTGTTCGTGTTCGTGTTCGTGTTTGTGTTTGTGTTTGTGTTTACGGCCCTGCCTTCATACGAAACTGCTGAATACGCCGTTCGCGGATTGTAAGAACCGTTAGGGTCGCGAATACGATGTATTAAGGACCCGTTGGCGTAACTAACACAAACACAAACAAACACAAACACAAACAGCCATCCACATGCTTGGCGAACGTTCATAATGCACATCCACACGCTGGCTGTTTGTCACAAACACCGCAAACAGCAAACGAAGTCCCAAACACCAACCACAATCACCCAACACAAACAGCCATCCACATGCTTGGCGAACGTTCATAATGCTTCATCCACACGCGACAAACACAAACACAAACAGAAACACAAACACAAACATAAACACAAACAAGTTATGGGACAACCCTACGCTACGGGCGATATTATATCAATCTGCAGTTTTATGGTAAACTCGCAAACATTTTGCACATAACTTTAACCAAGATAGATTGAGATTATTTCTTTCTTATTTATACTTAACTAGCTGTGCCCGCGACTTCGTCCGCGTGGAATAGTGACTGCATAGTAAACTACTTAACACACAATTATTGAGTAAACACGTACTACTATAAACAATTAAATAATAAGCACTTGCAGATTATTTTACAGTTAAGAAATAAAATAAATTAAATAAAAAATAACACAAAAGAACGGTTAGTAAAATTTATTACTAAACTGAGCTAAAAAACTTAGGTACAAAGAGTTCAAAATTTCCTGGGTATGGCTATCTTCCCACTCCCATATCCTTCTACTTTCACAGACTTTCAACTTTTCCCTTTCACCCCTAGTAAATGGCAGAACCGATTTTGATGTAAACCATGTCTAATCATCATCATCATCAATACATATAATAAAATTGTAGAAAAGTAGTGTCTGTACAATTGAAATATGTAAAAAAAAATTAGCAGGTGTTATTATTGAATCGTGCCCGAATCCAAAACTGTTGTTGAAAAAATTTTTGTCTGTTTGTCTGTATGTTTGAACACGCTAATTTCAGAAACGGCTTATCCGATTTAGGTGCGGTTTTCACAAATATATTGTGGTAAGCTTCATTTAACATTTAGTGTTTATTTCATGTTAATCGGTTAATAAATAAAAAAGTTATGACCATTTCAGTAATCACGGCGAACATTTGCTAAGGCATTCTATTGATACACTGTACAGTGTACGTTAATAACACATAAATAAATTTATTACGTAAGTTATACGCTACAGTGATTGTCATATCGAAAGTCCCCAAGTGGGGGCGGGGTAAGCTGAGGGTGCAGTAGGGGGGATGAGTTCAAAGGACCTTTATTTAGATTTTTGCACAAATTGCATTATAGTTACTTCTAGGTAAATTTTCTACATAAAATTTCCTTTAAATTATGTCGTAGGTATTATATTTCTGTGCCTCCAGTGAATAAGGGAGTAAGACGAGTTATTCCCTTTGGTTTTTATTGCACCATTGGATTCAGCTCGTCAAAATACACAACATATCAAAAGGTCATATCTCTAGCTGCGTCCTAACCCATTTTTTCGAATGACCCAAACGGTATAAGTAGGGTGTGATTAACGGTATAAGTTACCTTATCCATCATTTTAGGCAATCGCAAAGGAACTATTCGTCTCGAGTCAAAAGTACCCACGAACACAAAGACGTATGTGTAGTTATACTTTTTGAATAAAGACTTAATTCATTTTGTTCCATCAGTCCTAACAAACAAACAAACAAACAAACAAAAATACTTTATTGTGCACCAATAAATAAAAATTACAAAAGTAAATATATAAAATAAATAGACACAGTTGAGCACAACAGGCGGTCTTATCGCTAAGACAGCGATCTCTTCCATTCCAGACAACCTGGTGGTCAAGGAAAAACAGTGTAAGTATTAGTTTATGGGCAAGAGGTGCATTTATAGTTTAAAATACATAAATAAAATAGTATAAACACAGCGAACATATATACATCCATAATATACCTACATACATATACTTACATAAACCTACATACACATACATACATACATAAAATTAGTATACGTAGATAAAATAATATAAATACAAAGTACATATATACATCCCTATTATATACATACATATATACACATACATACATATACATATATACATACACATAGAAATGAGCTACTTACTAGTTGAAAAACAGACACATACGGTGACAGCACCAATACAACAATATTTAACTTAAATTAAACAGGTAGATCAGAGTTCATGACTTGGACAGGTAAAATCGCTTCAGCAGTGTTTTGAATGTGAGTAGAGATTGAGCTTCTCTTATGTCTAATGGTAGATCATTCCATAGCCTGATGGCACGCACAGTAAAGGAAGAATTAAAAATATGATTTACATGCCCCGGTACGACCAGACGAGACTTATTTGATGATCGAATTGGGTGTAAATTAGACACAAGGAACTCAAATCTCTCTTTTAAATATTGCGGTGTTTGCTAACACTATTTTAGTATAAACGCATTTGTGTCATTTTTCTAACATGAGCATAAAGGAACAACTCTTTTAGTGTCATTGGTTCAAGTGACGACATGAGACAGTTTGGCATTAATGCCGTGTTGCTATTGGTCTATTAATTGAATACTGCACGGAAACAACACACACTATTCCTTATTATTTTTAAATCGTTTTTTCAATAACTGCAACAACAAATCTTTATATTTTTTAAAAAAGGTATTTATCATTTAACTTGGGATACTAATATATTTCTATGGAAATTAACTATTTTTTTGCAATAGATATTAAAAATACAGTTAACACATTAAGTGCATTTAATGATATTATACTCTTTGTTTATATAAATACAGAACGATAATTGAATCATCTAAAAAAAACCAACAAAAATGTTAAACTTATATTTTCTTCTTATAATTGGGTAAGTTTTTAAAAAATAACTCGTTTTTAATCTTTTTTGACGTGACAACGTCTTAAATTAGGTTGCGACTGGGAGTCACTTATGAAAAAGTGTAACGCTCGGTAACGTTACGATGAGTCACCGAACGAGAGAGAGGCCCGCGGTCTGCCGCGCGCGCAGCACATAAATATTCTACCGAGAAAAAGACGTTGTCACGTAAAATCTTCGCCCGTAAAACCGACTTTACAGGCAACCATTTTTTTTTAAATTATCTAACTACAATAATCAAGACAATAATACTATAGTCTATAATAGTCGCATAAAAAAAAGTATTTATAACCAGTCTTGACAATTATGAATATCGTTTTCTCCGCATATAGCGTTTTAGCCACTGTGCTTTGGTAATTTGCCTTTTTTATAGGAAAAAAATCCGCAATATCGATACTTCTTTGGTCCTGCATTTTCGTAAACATTTTATGGATACTCTGGTACCACATATTTTGAAAAAATTGGGCTTTTGTCACGTAGAGTCTCTTCAAAGTGCGTGCCACAAGTCGTATTTGCATCCAAGGCACCTTCAAATCTGTGCTTAATTTTTTCATACAATCTTTGCGGCTCATTGTATTTTCTTTATTTATCTACATTATTTTAATATCATATGATATAGAAATTGTTAAAATTCTATATCATGCCGTAAAATATCGCCACTGACCACCTATAACTTTTCCTGTATTAACTGAACATACAGGAATATGGTTTTCGGGCTTCTCTTATCTCTACTTATACATCAGATATCATTGTATCCTCAATGTATACCACCATGACATTGTGGCGTTGCCACTTTTATTATCTATATTTTATTATCTGTGGCTTTCCGAAACGGAACGCACTTGATCGAATTTTAAATTGATTCGACGATTAATTTTCACTAGGACAATAGTTAATACGCAAAACGCAATACGCAGTTGATACGTATTTAATACCAATACTCAATGATTGTCTCCTGCTAACCTGTACAGACTAGACTCATTGTGGTGACTGGTGAAACACTGTATAGCATTAACAACATAGTACTGTATTATTGAAAGATCGATTAAAGGTTTATTTTACAATCTACGACTTTCATTATACATGGGTAACAAAACCCCATAACATATTCGGTTTTACTCCGGACAACATCTTCAGCCACCCAATCCCCTTGCTTGAAGTCCAAATCCAGCGGAGGACAATAATCGTCATTTACTAAAATTGAAGGTTTTTCGTCCTAGTATAAAAGTTGTCTGGATCCCATTTTATACTCAATCTATAGTATAATACTATAGATATCATGTGAAACGTGACTTGGAAAAAAATTATTCAAATAAATCACAAAATAAAAATTTGAAACAATCTTAAAAGTTACGAAAAGCCTAATTATACGTCAAAATGACGCACAACATCCTCTTTACAACCAAATTGCGGAATTTACCTGGATGAGCCAACTATGTACTGCTAGGTCTAGACGGCTAATAAGTTGGTTCTGGATTTTGCAGCGATTCGATGGTAAATATAGAAGAGTTCATACGTCAAATTTACGTAGATTGGACTTCTAGGGTTAAATGCATAAATACCTAAATTTTGTTTTGTTTTTATTATCTAGTAACGATAAAAAAACCCGTTGATTTCATTAAATTTTCAAGCTACGTGCATAGTTTTTCCACTAAAATGCCTCAATTGAGTCATAAAGTACACAAATTTCAAGCATAATAAGTCACATCATTTCTATAAAACCAAAACTGGCAATAATATAAGTCGTGTTGTGCGATTATATGAACATAGTGCATAAGGGCATAAGTCGTTATATTGCAGAGTAAAAAAAAAAGTATGTGAATACATTGAGTTATTCCATGAAGTACTCGTTCATAAGGCCACAACTACAAAAAAACACGAAAAAAGTATATTTATGGGGTTGTTACAATATGTGTTCATATGTAAAAATATAGTCTAACATCATATCTTACACATACAAGCTTAAAATTTTGAATTAATAAAGATTTAGTATTGATATATAGTTTTTTGTCTCTCCTGAAAAGTGCTGTTTTTGAGTTATTCCCTTATTCATTGGAGGCACAGATTTTTAACCCCCGACGCAAAACGAGGGGACGTGTTATGACCGCTATGTGTGTTTGTGTGTCTGTCTGTGCCACCGTAGCCCGCTAACGAGTAATAAGAATTAGATGCGGTATTTGTGAAGGGGAATATTTTCCGACGCTGGTTCTTAGATATAGTTTATCAAAATCTGTTCATCCATTTTTTATTATACAGGGTGTCCCAAAAAGTAGTGATATACTGAAGCTGGGAGGTAGAGGACCTAGAGGGCTATCCGAATCACCCCCATGTATGTTATGCGATTTTTCGTATTTTCGGAGTTATGACGTTTTTTTCAATTTTTCACCTATCGCCGAGTATGATGAGATTTTCACTCATGGTGACGTCAAATATTGCGGAAGATGCTTGATTTTTTTTTGTGTGCTAAGCTAAAAGATAGGCCAATTCAGTATGGTAACATTTACTATCGTTAGATCTTTGAATGGAATAAAAAAAAGAATTAAATGCCAAGAAAGATAACATTACCCAGTATGTTCACCACTTCAAGGGCCCGTAAAAAAATAAAATCACATAAAAAAAAGTTTTCCGTTTGGCTTTTAAAAACTTGCTCTATCTATCAGGTAGCTACCCTAAAAATTTCATTTTATTATTCACAAGGCTTCAATCGAAAAATTGAAATCTAAATGTGGTAAATGCAAAAATTTTATTAACATGATGATCATTAAAACCAATAAATAGGTGTTTAATTACCAGAAATTTTTTAAAATAACCCCGCTGTTGCTCAAAGCAATTGCGACATCACCGTAAAAAGTTGTCTTTTAAATGTCTGAAAGCCCTTTTATCATTTTTAATGGTTTCTTCTGCTACTATGAATTACCTGGTTATTTCGTCCAAATTGTGGCAGTCTAAGTCCAAGTGACAAATCAAATGAAAGTACACGACCTGTCAGAACAATTAGTCAAATTTATCAAAATCGGTTCATCCATTTATTTGATATAGGGGTAAAAATGAGAATTAAAAAATGAATTTTATCAAATTTACCCAAGTGACATATCTAATGAAAGGCATGACGTGTTAAGTACAATTAGGTATATTTTATCAAAATCTGTTCATCCATTTTTTATTATATAGTATAGGGGTAAAAGTGGGAATGAAAAAAACGTATGTTGTAATTTATACCCAAGTGACAAATCAAATGAAAGTACACGACCTGTCAGAACAATTAGTCAAATTTATCAAAATCGGTTCATCCATTTATTTGATATAGGGGTAAAAATTGAATTTAAAAATGAATTTTATCAAATTTATCCAAGTGACATATCTAATGAAAGGCATGGCGTGTAAAGTACAATTAGGTGTATTTTATCAAAATTGGTTCATCCATTTATTGGATATAGGTATAAAAGTGTGAATAAAAATATGCATTTTGTCAAATATACATAAGTGACATATCAAATGAAAGGGCATGACGTGTGAAGTCATGAAGACGTGTGAAGGCATATTTAATCAAAATGGGTTCATCCATTTATTATATATAGTGTTAGACGTAACTTTTGATTTAATATTTTTGTGGATGAATAGTTGTCAATGTAGTTGTCATTATTTCATATCTGAACATGCTTAGCTGTCGAATCACTATTCCACGCGGACGAAGTCGCGGGCACAGCTAGTTGTACCTATATGTACACGTCATATCCTTTGATGCTTCATTTGGTTTATTTATTTCCACTATCACCCCTTAGGTGCACTATATGTAATAAACGGATGAACCGATTTTGATAAAACCAGACTAATTGTAATTCACACGTCATGCCCTTTCATTTGATATGCCGCTTGAGTGTATTATTTGACCACATTCGATTATTCATTCCCACTTTTACTGCTATAATCCAATAAATGGATAAACCGAATTGGATAAAAATATGACTAATTGTACTTTTACACGTTATGCACTTTCATTTGATATGTCACTTGGGTATATTTGACAACATTCGTTTTTTAAATTCCCACTTTTAACCCTATTGTGAGAAATTACACGCGAGGCCGGGTTAAATATTAGTTTGAATGTAATAAGAATGTACTGCGATTCTACACAGCTACCTAATTGATGTACTGATGTAGGTAGTTGATAACAAATCGCAGCAAGTCAACCACTATTAGCAAAGTGGGGGTAGTTGGGTCGAACGTCGTATAATCAACGTCCCAGCCCCTATGCACGATTCGTACGAATGCACCACGAGCCAAAGGAAAGCGGCTTTTTATAGTATTCGACAGCTAAGCATGTTCAGATATGAAATAATGACAACTACATTGACAACTATTCATCCACAAAAATATTAAATCAAAAGTTACGTCTAACACTATATATAATAAATGGATGAACCCATTTTGATTAAATATGCCTTCACACGTCTTCATGACTTCACACGTCATGCCCTTTCATTTGATATGTCACTTATGTATATTTGACAAAATGCATTTTTTTATTCACACTTTTATACCTATATCCAATAAATGGATGAACCAATTTTGATAAAATACACCTAATTGTACTTTACACGCCATGCCTTTCATTAGATATGTCACTTGGGTAAATTTGATAAAATTCATTTTTAAATTCTCATGTTTACCCCTATATCAAATAAATGGATGAACCGATTTTGATAAATTTGACTAATTGTTCTGACAGGTCGTGTACTTTCATTTGATTTGTCACTTGGGTATAAATTACAACATTCGTTTTTTTCATTCCCACTTTTACCCCTATACTATATAATAAAAAATGGATGAACAGATTTTGATAAAATATACCTAATTGTACTTAACACGTCATGCCTTTCATTAGATATGTCACTTGGGTAAATTTGATAAAATTCATTTTTTAATTCTCATTTTTACCCCTATATCAAATAAATGGATGAACCGATTTTGATAAATTTGACTAATTGTTCTGACAGGTCGTATACTTTCATTTGATTTGTCACTTGGGTATAAATTACAACATTCGTTTTTTTCATTCCCACTTTTACCCCTATACTATATAATAAAAAATGGATGAACAGATTTTGATAAAATATACCTAATTGTACTTAACACGTCATGCCTTTCATTAGATATGTCACTTGGGTAAATTTGATAAAATTCATTTTTTAATTCTCATTTTTACCCCTATATCAAATAAATGGATGAACCGATTTTGATAAATTTGACTAATTGTTCTGACAGGTCGTGTACTTTCATTTGATTTGTCACTTGGGTATAAATTACAACATTCGTTTTTTTCATTCCCACTTTTACCCCTATACTATATAATAAAAAATGGATGAACAGATTTTGATAAACTATATCTAAGAACCAGCGTCGGAAAATATTCCCCTTCACAAATACCGCATCTAATTCTTATTACTCGTTAGCGGGCTACGGTGGCACAGACAGACACACAAACACACATAGCGGTCATAACACGTCCCCTCGTTTTGCGTCGGGGGTTAAAAATACAATACCTACGACATAATTTAAAGGAAGTTTTATGTAGAAAATTTACCTAGAAGTAACTATAATGCAATTTGTGCAAAAATCTAAATAAAGGTCCTTTGAACTCATCCCCCCTACTGCACCATCAGCTTACCCCGCCCCCACTTGGAGACTTTCGATATGACAATCACTGTAGCGTATAATTACTTACGTAATAAATTTATTTGTGTTATTAACGTACACTGTACAGTGTATCAATAGAATGCCTTAGCAAATGTTCGCAGTGATTACTGAAATGGTCACAACTTTTTTATTTATTAACCGATTAACATGAAATAAACACTAAATGTTAAATGAAGCTTACCACAATATATTTGTGAAAACCGCACCTAAATCGGATAAGCCGTTTCTGAGATTAGCGTGTTCAAACATACAGACAAACAGACAAACAGACAAAAATTTTTTCAACAACAGTTTTGGATTCGGGCACGATTCAATAATAACACCTGCTAATTTTTTTTTACATATTTCAATTGTACAGACACTACTTTTCTACAATTTTATTATATGTATTGATGATGATGATTATATGTATTGATGATTGATGATGATGACTTGACAATAATTGAACTTTACACAAAACAATAATCTCAATTTTCCAAATACAATCAACTTTTAACAAATTGCTTTCAAAGTCGTACCCATAGTACATAATAAATCGTACATTTACAAACATGTTATAAACCTCATATAGTTGTACAATTTTACAATTTCAAGAAAATTTTAATATAAACAAAACAATGAAAATACAATATCTATAATTATTAAAAAATAACATTAGTACGTAACACAAATCATCACCAAATAGGTGAGCGGTTTCCAATGTTTAATTACTGCAGCATAATGTTCATAAAAATTATTGTTAAACTAAGACAATGAACGCTAAATTAAATAACATTACTAATTATGATCTACACTAACATTTTTACTGAACATATTTACAACGAAGCAACGTCGATCGCTAACATCTACTATCCTTTTTACCTATATTTACTAAGTAAAAGAGTAGTACTTAATATAAATTTACTAGCGGTCCACCCCGGCTTCGCCCGTGGTACATATGAAAAATAGATGTTGGCCGATTCTCAGACTTACCCGATATGCACAGAAAATTTCATGAGAATCGGTCCACCCGTTTCGGAGGAGTATGCAGACTAACACTGTGACACGAGAATTTTATATATAAGATAAGATAAGATAAGATAAAGAATAGAAAAAATTCGATCACGAGGCGGGACTCGAACCCGCATCCTTTCGCGCCATTCCGGGGCGGATGCCTGACCAATTCAGCCACTCGTGACCCGCCAGAGCAATCGAATTTATTCTATTCTTTTATATTTATAAAGAACTAGCTTTCCGCCCGCGGCTTCGCCTGCGTTTTCAAAGAAATACTCGTTCCCGTAGAATTTCCGGGATAAAACCTATCCTATGTCCTTTCTCGGGTATCAAAATATTTCTATACCAAATTTCATGCAAATTGGTTCAGTAGTTAAGGCGTGATTGAGTAACAGACAGACAGACAGAGTTACTTTCGCATTTATAATATTAGTATGGATTTGAATGCCATAAAATCAAAAATATCAATTTCAGAGTAGTACTTAAATTAAATATTTGTATGTCTATTATCTATTTCATTGTAAGTATTATAAAACTCCTAGGTTTCCGCCCGCGGCTTCGCCCGCTCAGTCAAAGAAAAACCCGCATAGTTCCCGTTCCCCTGGGATTTCCGGGATTTCATCATTTTCTCGAGATAAAAAGTAGCCTATGTCGTTTCTCGGGTATCAAAATATCTCCATACCAAATTTCATGAAAATTGGTTCAGTAGTTTAGGCGTGATTGAGTAACAGACAGACAGAGTTACTTTCGCATAAATTTATAATATTTGGATGGAATTTAATTTTCTTTTTACGTCTCCAAACCTTTATACTGACTGCATTAATCATAATGATATTTTTGAAACACTTCAAAAAGGTTTTCTGTGAATTTCATTAACTTTTGTGCTATAAAACTAAAAAAACTTTTAACGTCAGCGCATAATATTTTAGGACGAAATATCGTAAAAAAGAGGTATGTGTGAGCAAGCCAGGCCGGATTTCCACCCAGAACCATGAGGCTATACAAAAAATAGACTATTGGCTTTCACGAAAGATATATCTATACATTGACTTTGGAATTTTACTATAGTGATATTATATCTTCTTCACAAGCAGTTTGTGATGGCTGTCACTCTTTCTAGCATCACTGCTGATTACATCTGTATAAAAATTCAGTACAGAAATATTTTCCTACATACGCCACTTTTTACCGAGTTCACACGAGTGATACTGCAGATTCCTGCTAGTTAAAAACATTTCTTTTAATTTTCAGCGGGAATCAAAATATAGGTGAGTGAAAAAATGGTAATTCGTAGCACAATAGATGTCCATTATGAGTACAATAATTACTAAAGTTTTCTAAAAGCTCGTAAGCTATATTTATTAATTTACTAGCTTTCCGCCCGCGGCTTCGCCCGCTTTGTCTAAAACCTGATAAATTATTTATACTAAAACCTTCCTCTGATCACTTTATCTATTACAAAAAACCGCATCAAAATCCGTTGCGTAGTTAGGGGCTGTCCATTAATCACGTGAGGCTCGAAAGGGGGGGAGGGGTCCATCAAAAAATCACGAAATATCACCAGGGGGAGGGGGGGGGTCAAAAAATGCCAAAAAAACATCATGTGATTAATGGATGGCCCCTTATAAGATTTAAGCATACATAGGGACATAGGGACAGAAAAAGCGACTTTGTTTTATACTATGTAGTGATTTAGCATTTAATAAGACCCACAGCGTAATGCATTAACGCAATACACAGATTATAATATTGAAATTGGAGATAACTTGATTGCCTCTCATTTAAATCGGATTACCTGGAGTGCATGTAACTCGTGATTCCGAATTGATAACGTAGCCTATAAACTATGATAATATATTGTGTGATAAATAGAACATAATGTTATAAATTAATATTATTATTCTTACATATTTTCTACTGTAACATGATGAAGGAATTAACAATGCTTATTTACTATTTGTGTTGTCATGTAATGTGGCTGTTCTCTGGTAAATCCAATTATAAGATAACATGAAAATCAGTCAGGTGGAGAATAATTATAAATTTAGAAATCAAACCCCACGTCAGCATAACTATTTTAAATAGCCCAATGGATCGTCCCTTTTCCATTAAATAAACCTACAAGTCCACCAGTTTTAAATATAAAAAAAGACGTGTGTCACTCGGGGACTGCCGCGGTAAAGCTATTGCATAGCATGCCTTCAAGCCAGGTTTTTTTCGTTACGGAATTTCTAGATTCGGTCCCCGCACTCAAGGCCCGCGATAGAAGCTATGCAATAGCTTAAAAAAAATAAACCTACAAGTCCACCAGTTTTAAATATAAAAAGGGGGATGCAGAAATCGAAACATTTCATTGTATTATGTATTTGATAAAACGCATTAAGTTGAAGAGTGAGTGAAGTGGCTAAAACCTCAGTCTGAGTGCTGTTGTAGGTTGACCATAATGATATTTACCCAGAACATCCACTTTGTAACGTAAAGTCTTATGTACAGCATTACCAATCAATCAAAACTCATCCCTATCGTTAACGGAATAGAACTCAAAATGTATCGGAGATTTACGCTAAGATGCCATTTCCCTCTTGAAATCTTCCTTGCAGGAAAACTCAACGATTTATGTTTAAAATTCATTTTGTCGGTCGGTGAGGATGCAAAAAATACGTTCTACATTGATAAAGTCACGTATGTAATTAAGAAATTAAGGTTTATTTTTGATGCGCATACAATTTTTTTATACATGAAATGTTAAAATATAGGATTACTGCAAAGCTTTCCATGGAGTTGTAATGTAGTATTTTTAGCCAAAAGTGGGTTAATTATAGCACTATTAATCCAGTCTGTAGGTATTTATGCTCTACAAAAGGTGGCGTAGAAAATGTTTTGAAATGATATTGTTTAGGTATGAAAGGTTAATCAAAATCCAAGTTTTCGACCTTGACGGACCCAGGCGCTAGCCGCCATCTTGAATTAAAGGTGCTAAAATTAGGTATATTTTAAATAACTTCTCAATTGTTTACTAAATCACAAAAGTGTCTATGAAGGGTTCAAAGAAGACAAAATTACCTACATTTTTTTCATACATGATTATTCTGTAAGTCTTAAAGGTAAAAAGTTACAAGCGACGGAAATAATAATATAAATTACAGAAATCATATAATTTTAATTTTGTTTAAAAATTGTACAGCTATCATTTTTTAATTCTCATTGATGGCCCGGGCTGGTTAATGGTGGCTTCTTCATTATCGTCGCTGAAATTTTCTGTTTCATTGTCTGTATTTTTAGTTTCCAACCATGAAATTTCGTCATCATGACCAGAAGAAATCGAAGACGCTGGAGCACGCTTTCTAGTAACTTTTTACGGAGGGGACATGGATAAGGAATCCTTAGAAGATATCCGATATGAACGATTCATAAAGTTATCAATAAAAAGTAAATTTAATCGACGAAATTTCATGGTTGGAAACTAAAAATACAGACAATGAAACAGAAAATTTCAGCGACGATAATGAAGAAGCCACCATTAACCAGCCCGGGCCATCAAAAAGAATAAAAAAAGATTGCTGCACAATTTTTAAACAAAATTAAAATTATATGATTTCTGTAAATATTATTATTTCCGTTGCTTGTAACTTTTTACCTTTAAGACTTACAGAATAATCATGTATCAAAAAAATGTAGGTAATTTTGTCTTCTTTGAACCCCTCATAGACACTTTTGTGATTCAGTAAACAATTGAGAAGTTATTTAAAATATACCTAATTTTAGCACCTTTAATTCAAGATGGCGGCTAGCGCCTGGGTCCGTCAAGGTCGAAAACTTGGATTTTTATTAACCTTTCATACCTAAACAATATTGTTTCAAAACATTTTCTACGCCACCTTTTGTAGAGCAGAGGCTTTTACATTTCCCCACAGACTGGACTATATATTGAGATACGTACTTAATGCAAAATGTCATAATTATTATAAAACTCTCTACTCGCCCTCGATTCTTTATTATTTTAAGAATGATTATAAAATGATTTTTATTTTATTTTACCCTTACATTAGAAATAAATGCAAGGAACATGATAAATTCAATTCAATTCATTTCAAAATGCTAAACTAAAATTCATTAATTTTCCTACAATTAAGAAAAAACAACTGCTATCAATCAACACACACGCCTATAGTAGCTTTACAAAGCAAGTATCAATAAAAATCAATACTCGGCCCATTTCTTAAGAAACGAAAAAGCCTAATAACATACAGTTTATCGTATGAAAAGTGTTACTATATGTAATTTTCAGTGTCGCTCGCGTCAACGGAAGTCGTTAGCTGGCTACCGCCCACACTTCCGCCGTTTGACAGCATAATTATATATGCAATATGAATTTTTATGAATAATTCAGCTGGTAATCTTAATAATGTTATTTGGAGGTGACATATTTGAAACTTGATATGGTTAGAAAGTTTATTTGCGACTTTTCGGAGTTTTTGTAAAACTAGGACACGTTTTTAGACTGAATGTAAAATATAGATTATGTTATAAATTAACATGAGTCGTCATTAAGGATATCATGAACAACTTTTTGATTGTATCTTGTTTAATGGAATTGTGGGTATGGTATAATTAACGTACGAAATTATTATAACAAAATCATTGATATTGGAACCTATATTTTTCTTTTACCTCACAAAACAAATAAAAAAGGATAATGCGTAAGTATTCATTAGCAATTAACTTTGTTGAATTACTGAATATCAATTATAATATCTACTAGTAACAAAAATACAAGAATAATTTAAAAATATCCTGTAACAGACAACACTATGGCCCCAAATATAGTAGATAGGTACGTAACTATTTAGTAAGCTGTGTAAAAGTTATCGCAAAGCTCATTTTATGGTAGATACCTAGTCTAGTGATCTTTTTTTTTATTCTTTTATTTATATTTATTCTTTTGAAAGCTATAAAAAACTTAATATCAAATTGAACTTTCTTTATTTAGAAACCATCAGTTCTTTTATACCTACGCAATACGACTTTTTATATTCTCTATAAGTGATGCATACACGTGCTGCCTTAAATGTTTTCTTTACAACTTTTCGAATACTAATGTCGGGATAAGCCTTTCACGAAGTTTCCGCCTCAACTTGTTTTTGATAACCTCAAACCTTGAAATAATATTATCCATGTAATAAAACTTTATTTTCCATGTTCGAATAATAATTTGGATACATTTTGCGGATGAAAAACTCGTTAAATGTTATTTCTTTTTTATCATATAAGATTTTTTAAATTGAAACAGCGTAAACCCAGATACGTAAATCATTATATTATTTCTATTAACTATGTATAAATAAATAACTATGGGGATGTACAATCCGTCCAACCCACTCTTAATCACTTTTTCAGAATGTGTATTATTTATCAGTAACCTGTAGAAAGTGCGTTAAATCAACCTAACTTCAATGACTGTATGAAATCATTTTGCGTAATCTGTAGTATTTGTATACGTAGTATATTATTATAAGTCTGTGGTAGTATTCACAAACCTTATACCACAGACTAATAATAATATACTACGTACTACGTATACAACTTATACGATTATTTACTACACGATCTTTTCAATAAACATTGCTTAATTCGAAACCCGATAGAGCATGATGTTCATCCAATACAAATTAGAATACAAGCCCTGACAGACATTCAAAGTGTATCCCAACAAATACAATTTTATTATGCGGTCTCTTTTAACGCAATATTGAGTATTACAAGTGGAGTCCTTTGAAATTTTTTCAAGTGTAAAATTCCCGTTCATTCCATTTACTTTCAGCTTAATGAAATTTTCGATACAGTCCGTTTGTACAATGAACGATTCAGAGTCGGGGAATATTAAAAAAATATTAATAAATTTTAATTTATTCGATTGCGATTCGAATATTATGAAAATGCTTTATGTTGATTAACTTTTGGTATTAATGTTAAGTTTATTTTCAGACTTTGTTATTTATTGATTATGATATTGGCTTGATTAAATTAAACCTCCATTAGGCAAAAGGATTGTGAAAAACAATCTTTATATTATTTTACATAGCAATAATTAACTGAAATATTCATTTGTAGATTTAACCAAGCGTATATTCCTCGTCAATCGTAACTTACTTATTTCAACTGATTATTACCTATTATCCATACATTATAAATGCGAAAGTAACTCTGTCTGTCTGTCTGTTACTCAATCACGCCTTAACTACTGAACCAATTTGCGTGAAATTTGGTATAGAGATATTTTGATACCCGAGAAAGAACATAGGCTACTTTTTACCCCGGGAAATAGGATAGGTTTTATCCCAGAAATCCCACGGGAACGGGAACTATGCGGGTTTTTCTTTGACTGCGCGGGCGAAGCTGCGGGTGGAAAGCTAGTTCACAATATAAATTAACATGTGTGGCGATAAATGTATTTGAATGCAACTTCTTTAACGTCTTTTCCATCAAGATACTTCTTTAACAACTCAAGACAAAAGTATAGTCAATTTTGTTATTTACACTACTTACTTACTTAACTGAAGTTTTATTTGAACTGCAAACAATAATCAACCACTGCCAAATCTTGTTTCATAGACAAACTGTGTGTGGCAAGAAGTGTATTTACTATTCCCTCACTTTCAATCAAAGTTACAAAAATGCATATTTATCTATTTCCTCATCGCCTTAAGCTTTCGTTTATTAAAAATGGGGGACCTAGCACCCTTAGTAATCTTAACAGACCCTGAGGCTATCGATTTCAGCTTCAAGATTGAAATTGAAAACAAAGATATTGCCAATTTCGCTATTACTCTTATTACGAGGTGATCTCAAGTGTAATATTCGAGAACATTGAATTCGTTCGATTATGTTAATATTGTTGACGAAAATGTGAAAGGTTTCAGGGAATTGGTTTTGGACACGTCGTAGGTACGAGAATAACGTGTTTGTTATTGGCATAAATTTTGTTCTAGGTTCCTTTGAAATTTAGGAATTTCGTAAAATTATTTAACGATATTAAAAAATAAATATATGTGAAAATGATCTACGAATCAACTAGATTATTAAAATTCAGGAAAATAAATTAAAATTGTGCTAGAATATACATTTCAGATGCTTGTAATTACAATTTTAATTACTTTGTGAAACATCGAAATAGAAGAAAATTTATTCATATATATTCTGTCCTAGATTTAGTTCTCACTAGGTTCCAAGTTCCAACTAAACTTAATACCCTAGGGCAACAACTTTTCAAACAGAATCCATCTCGATAATTCTTAATAACTAAACAAGCTTTCTGAACGTTCGATTCTATCAATTCTGTATCGATAAAAGACAACAGAAACACAAACAATGCTTTGATTCAATAATGTCCCCTACCACGCTAAACATTAAGACGCAAATTAAGTACATCCTGCAATTTTCTCACAAATAAGACGAATGGGAAGCAATCCGGCGACTAAACAGCGGAACCAATTCTGAGCTCATCCGTGTTTGTCAAAGTGCTTCCTTTGATATTTACTTTCGGTTCTCGAATTATAAATATGACTTTGTGTTTCAATTTTTGCTGTCTGCTGCTGTTTACATTAAAGTATTATATTGTGTTTATGAAGATGTGTTGATTCGGTTTGCATATGTTTTTTGTGGTAAGTAAAAGTTATTTCAAACTTGAGAATGGCTGGATATTCTTTTTTATTTTGTTCACATGAATTTCAAGAGTAATAAAATAAATAAAAAAGCATGGGTTCATTCAAAATGTATATAGAAATATATAATTAATTTCACCTACTCTCTAAGTTGTGTTGTTTTAGTACTATTTATTACCTTCTCTATCGATACAGGGTGTAATCGTTAAGTGTGCACAGGTTATTATTCCGCAACTATTGCAGATATCAAAAAAATATATACTGACATCGAAAGCCCTTTACCTAATGAGTAAAATGACAACAATAACTTTTTTTAAATACAACGGGAAATATCCAAAAATTTTACACCAAATACATACATTAATACTTTGTAGTGACCTTAATACTTTGTAATATTAATAACTATTTTTTTTTATATGTGTATGTTTATCATTTAGTAGGTATATATTATTAATTATAAAGTAATATGTATGTTTGTAAAATATTGTTTAGTTTTTTTTTTTTTTAAATAAATTTTGATGCCTCCCTTTATACAGCAAACACGTCTTGTCCTTTGCCTGAGGGGTCGCCTGGTAGAGATCACTCTGAAGTGATAAGGCCGCCCCGTTACACATATTAAAGCTGTAACTTTGTGATTTATTATTTACTTTTATATTTTATAAAATAATGTGTGTAGTGAAGTGTCAAATAAATAAATAAAATAAATACATCCATCCCCTGTATACACATATTAAAATACTTTACCTCATATTTAAATTAATATATCGATAGTACAATTATGTTCGAATCGCAGACACAGAGTTGCTAACAGGCATGTCTTTGAAACTAAAAACCGGAAATTGCTTCGCGTCTTGTCTCCAATGCCTAGACATGCAGCGTCTTCATTAGCGGCATAAATTAAAATGCTTTTAGAAAGATAATAGGTTTTCTCTTAGACAACACAGTGGAGTAATGAGGTGTGAACGGTCTGAAGGAGGGCTGCTTTGTAGCAATATTTATTTATTTAACAATTTAATGTACCACACCAACTTATTTTAATATTCACAACTATAGCTGTTGTGAATATTTAGCTGCTATACAATATCCGTTTTTTTGGGAGCCTGTGTTTATATAACAACTAGCTGCGCTCCGCGGTTTCACCCACTTGGCTCCGCTCCTGTTGGTCTTAGCGTGATGATGTATAGCCTATAACCTTTCTCGATAAATGAGCTATCTAACACCGAAAGAATTTTTCAAATCGGACCAGTAGTTCCTGAGATTAGCGCGTTCAAACAAACAAACTCTTCATCTTTATAATATTAGTATAGATTAATTATTAAAAGTAGTCGCAAGCAAATTTTTTGTTCAAAATATATTATATTGATTCTAATAAATTTACATAAAAATAGTTATGACTTTAATTGTCTTGGTAGTATTATACTAGTATGGATATTTTTATTTATTTAAAAGGTTGAAAGTAAACCTTCATTTATGAAATGATATAAAATTTTAATATCTTTCTTAATTCTTAATACTATTATAAAGGCGAAAGTTTGTAAGGATGTATGGATGTATGGATGTATGGATGTATGGATGTATGGATGTTTGTTACTCTTTCACGTAAAAACTACTGAACCGATTACAATGAAATTTAGCACACATATAGAGGGTAACTTGGAATAACACATAGGATAGGTTTTATCCCGGAAATCCCACGGAAACGGGAACTATGCGGGTTTTCCTTTGAAAACGTGGGCGAAGCCGCGGGCGGAAATCTAGTTAAGTAATAAAATTACTATCTCTAAACGGAAAAGTTCTGCTTGAATATTATATTCATTGCACTTGATTTGATGGCTTGTTTAAAAGGCTTCATCATACTTAAATAAACTTTAACTAAATATAAATTGAAAATTTACTCTACTAGGCAAACGCTATAAAACTACAGAAAAATCTTACTATAACAAAACTATATTACATTATGACTATTACGTTTCATATTGATTTGTACTAACCTTCCGCCCGCGGCTTTGCCCGCGCTTTCAAAGAAAAACTCGCATAGTTTCCGTTCCCGTAGGATTTCCGGGATAAACCGGAACTATATTTTAATCCAATTTACCCTCTATATGTGGGCTAAATTTCATATCAATCGGTTCAGAAGTATTTGTTTGAAAGAGTAACAAACACACACCTACACATACACATCCATCCTCACAAACTTTCGCATTTATAATATTCGTAGGATTCGTATAAAAAAAACTAATCAGTTAATTAGTTCCCAGCAAATACACATAGAGTTCTAGATTAGATTAATGGAAAAGTCATAAAAAGCGACGGTAAATAAGTCTCGTGGAATAAATTTACGTTGAGCAAGCAAATTTCTATCGGTTCTGGACAAACATGCATTTATCGTGAAGTTGGATTGAAATCCACTTGCCTTTATTAAATAACTATGTCAATGAACCTTGCTTGAAGGCTGAATGTGATAGATGTGTGTTTGTTACTCGATCACTACTATAAATAGGTTAATGGACTTTACCGAAGCGTGGTTTACAACTTTTAACGTACCTACACAATTAATGTAAAGAGGAACTACTACCCTACTACTGTATTACTCTTTTCATGGCAATAAATGATTTAAACAAGAATTTCACCGATTTTTTTAATTATTTCATCAGTAAAACCTATATTAGTAGAAGTGTTAAATATATTTTGAACGCGGGGTAAAAGTTATTATACGTAAATAATCTTGTACTTTACTGTTATAAAAATATATCTATCAAAGTTGTGTCGTTTTATGTTATTTTATGCAATCGGTGAAACAAAATTTTACACATATTATCACTGTTTTTTTAACGTAGCTGACTGTCTCGTAGCCCGTAGGCATGGTGCTACGAAAAGCTCTACAGTAGTATATTACCTAAATTATATGATTTACTTAATTGCGCATACATTTCATAAATATAACATAGCAAAACAATTTATATTATGAAAGAATAACAGTATTTACATATAAATTCATAAATTCTTCCTTATAGGTACCTACTCTATACGATGTCACACGCGAAGAAAAAACATTATTTAATGTTAACACGTTATCCCTACCTATATTTAACTAACGGCAAAGATTTTTACAAAATACCATACTAACCATAAATTCTAAGCCCACATATATTTTTAAAGCACACGAAACGTACCTCGAATGCAGTTATGAAACCCAAATTGCATCGGCCATTCAAATAAAACGCGACGTTACATTTCCTTGAATACTCCATTAAAACCTAACCTTAATACCGAAATCCGTCGCTAAGAAACTCTTTAGTTCACTGCAGTGTAAAATAATGCAGCAGAAACTCTTATAGAAGCGAGTTAAATCAACATGAAACATAAAAAGGACTTCATTTCAACCGTCTGTTTTAAGATTAGTGCAGTTCATGAATTATTGAATTGTTTGCATTATTTATTATTTATTACTTTAACAATAAGACTATTAGGTTCAAGGAGGTGGTAGTTTTAATACACTCATAAATACACTCTTTTCACTGCTATAAAAAGCGGTAACATTGTATTTTTAATATTTTTGTCTTGTTTTATTTGTATAATGTTGTTTTTATATGAATTTGGGTGATAAGCATTACGATGCGATTATTGGCATTACAATAAAACTCGGAATAAGAATAAAACAAACTGTAGTCATAAATAAATATATGAAAACTTACAGCTTAATTACTCATTGAATTAAGAAAATAAAATGACATCTAGCTCAGTATGCTAAGAAATTTATAAGCAACATTTTTTCATATTTTGCGTTCGCAATTTTTCTCAACTTCATTAACTAATGCCGATTGCATAATTTATATCAGAATTTCATTAGTTCACTGAAACACTTATTTTAATTTGTCGGAAACGTTGTTTGCATTAACGTTCTGATCCAATATTAATTTAATTCCACGAATTGTTATTAAAATTCTCTTAGCTTGCAAAGTTTTTCCACTAAAAGGATTGAGCTTTCGAGATTGTATGATGGATTAATGATATTTTATGGATAAGGCTCTCAAATAACAGCATACTACGGTTATTAACTTTAATCCGAAATATTTATGAATTAAATATGATGTTGAAATTTTATTAAGATTTATTTTTAATAATTTCCCATGGGTTGAGGATTTTTGAAGTGAAACTTAAGGTGCGTTGAGAGTAATATTTCAAGGTCTCGTCATGGCAATACCGTCACGTCACGGTGTAAGGCGACGATTTTGGTATTTTTGAATCTTGCCAAAGAAGTTTTACTTCTTACACGTGTCAGGAACACACGCTCTTTTTTGTTAATTTACTTGTCTATATCATAAGTCATTGATTATATTATTATAAAAATATAATAAAAGTTTTTCTACAATGCTCAAACGAATAAAAAATATTTGACATATTGTGCCCGATAAAATCAGAGAGCAATGCATAACTTAATATGACAATGCTAAACCATTAAGATACACTTGTATGTGTATGATATTCAGAGAAGTAATTTGGATGTATTCTGCAAAATACTGTAAAATAAAAAAGCAATATCTAGTAAATTTTTCATATCATATGTATCAACAGTACAAATCAGGCCTTTTTATCGAGAAACAACGTAACACTCCCATGAGTACGTTATGACGTCATCACCGAAGCGTGGTAGTAGTTTGTGCCATATAACCTAACCGACTCAAGTCATATAGCATAAATATTAGTACAAAAATTACTAACATTATAACTCCATTTAGGTAATTAATAATTCCGCTAATTAAGGTCCGCTCAGCTTACGACCTGTTAAATGCCAACACTTAATAATCATGTTAACAAGGGTCACATTAACGATATCCATGTAATTCTATTGTTACTTGACATGTGTGGGAAGTGTACATGATTTGAGTTAATTAGCTTTTAAATTCAAATTACAATGAAATAATTGCAAATTCTAGACCTCTCTATATTTGTATCTTCTCTACGTCAAAATAATCTAACGTCCAACTGTAAAAATTTTAATTAAGTATTGTATTCTGTGTCAATTGTGTTTGTTATTATTGTGGAGTCAAATAAATGATCTTTCTTTCTTTCTTTCTTTCTTTCTAAAGTTAACTTTCTGGATTTAAATTAAAAGTAAATAGAATTGACAAAATAAACTTATTTTATTACATTGCGTATTAAGTTTATCATATAAACTTGTAAAAAGTGTTGAGCGAAACAAGCAGTGATCTATATTGTCGTAACAATATACATGAAATAAAAAAGAAAATAGTCTTCATGCGTAGAGTGACTGGGTACCTTCTAGGGAAGGCGCACCTACAATCTTAGACCACAGTCACAATGCACATCTTAGGTTAAACATCAGGCGAGATTGTGATCGAGCGCTTTCCTATTAATAATAAAAAAATAAGAACAAAATCGTAACTTGTATTTGTCAAGAACGGATAATCAATAAATTATACCCCTAACCTTGGGATCTTCACCTTCACAACTCATAAAATGTATCGCCTAATCTCCAGAAATTTGTAAATGCAAATTAAACGACATAAGAACAGTTTCACAGCATCACGTTCAACTTTTATTAGCTCCATCTTGACCGGAGGTGTGATAAAAAATAAATCGACTTTCAGACTTTTGCCGCTTGTCACCTTTGTACGTGTTTTACTAAGAAATGAAGTTGTAACGCGTTTTTAAGCACTTTAAAAAACTTTTAATGATTTTCTTACATCACCTGAACTTCGCTTTTTGGTATTTTTCTTACTTTTTCAGTAAAATTGTCGTTTTATCCACTTTATTTTTTCAGTAAAGTATTCTTAAGCGTTCTTTGTGTGAGGATGTGTTTATGTAAAGTATTATGGCTTACAATATTTTACAAAAAAAAAAAATATACAAAAAAGCGGAGACCTATCCCAATTTATTTTGAGTACGTAAGTATAATACTTATAAAACCTAATCCAAGAATGTGTGTATATTTTTATTTATTTGTGTCCAGTTTAATTATTATCTACATTAGTGTAAAGGAATATTATGTTTATCTTTGAACTACATATTACAATTGGTCGTCTAAAAAAGTACACTACTTCAGTTCATAAACTACACAAGTAAGTGCAAAATAAATTACATATTATAGTTCTAAATTCATCATTGCAAAGACATATTTTTTAATATTTAAAACAAATTTAATACCTAAGCGAACTTGACCAAAAGTTCCTACCTTGTACGTAGGCTACCATTACAACGTAATTTGACTTGAATTGTAAATGTAATGCTAGGTATTATGTAAATGTATTCCGATAATTGGGTGTTACTCGAACAGCTATTACTTAACTGAGGTGTTTGATTAAACTGGGATTTAATCAATACCGTCCCGAACCATCTAAGACTAATTATGAAGTATTTGATAATGACTCAATGAATGTTTATTGTAATGTTCAATGTTCTAACTTGGTAAATCATTTTAAATTAAAACACTTGTAACATTTTCCTTGATAAGTGAACTGAAATCATCTAATATCTAATATATCTATAATAAAGGCGAAAGTTTGTAAGAATGTATGGATGTATGGATGTATGGATGTATGGATGTATGGATGTATGGATGTTTGTTACTCTTTCACGTAAAAACTACTGAACCGATTACAATGAAATTTAGCACACATATTATAGAGGGTAACTTGGATTAACACATAGGATAGTTTTTATCCCGGAAATCCCACGGGAACGGGAACTATGCGGGTTTTCCTTTGCAAACGCGGGCGAAGCCGCGGGCGGAAATCTAGTTTGTTAATAAAATTAAAGTGAAAATAATTATTATAAGGACGGGTTTATTTGGAACACTGTGGTGCAGTTTCTATTATGTTATTATTCTATAAATACATAATAACAGTAATTCCAAGAATTTTTGGCATTTACTTTTCAAGGTACTTGCTTAAATGGTTCAGTGCTTTCCAACTAAACCATTGTTTGTGTGTCTACGAAAATCTGAATCGTTCAGGCTTCACGAACACTTATAGCTCCTAAGCGTAAACCGTAAACAAATTTCTTAATACAGTTTACTAGTTTCCAATAGTCGCTAAAATCCACAACTCAATTAAACTTTAAAGGTCCTTGATAGAGCCTTAATGAAAGCGGTTCTCCCGCACTCTATTTGCCAAAGAATATTCGACTGAAAGGAAGTTGTTTTAGAATTTAAATTGAGTTTAAAGTATGAAATGGTTTAATTTGGAATTTTTAATTAATCTCTTTTTATGTGATTTTATAAATTTTACACTTTTTGGAGTTAGAAAAGAGCCAAATAAAGTACTTATAACAGAATGACAATCGTAGGTACAATGCCAATACAATGCCTAACAATTAAATATTAATTTTATTACTTCTCACAATTATGATGTTTTGTTTGTCTAACCAATACAAAAAAAACTGTTCTTTATGAATGTAACGATTTGTCTTCTGTAATTTTGAAGGCAAATGAAAATAAAAAGTAAAAACGACAACCGCCTCTCATACGCCTACTCTAAAGACACGTGTGATGAAATCATACGTTCAAAGTATAATATGTATTCATTATACTAGGTTTCTTACAAAAGCATAAATATTCCATGAACATGAGTTAAGAAAATTCTCTCAAACTGAAATATTTATTTATTCAATTATACTCCTAGAAGCACTTTAGAATCGTGCTTTAGTTTTACCATTTACTGCCGGTTCGGAAGGCAGTTTCTACAGAAATGAGCCGACAAGAAACGCTGTAGTTGCTCGTTTCAAATAATGTCATATTCGTTACTAAATCCATACTAATCCATACTAATATTATAAATGCGAAAGTAACTCTGTCTGTCTGTCTGTCTGTTACTCAATCACGCTTTAACTACTGAACCAATTTGCATGAAATTTGGTATGGAGATATTTTGATACCCGAGAAAGGACATAGGCTTTATTGCGAAATATGTACCACGGGCGAAGCCGGGGCGGACCTCTAGTATAGTATACGGAAGCTAGTTTCTACGAAATAAATGTTCTGGTTATTTAGCAACAGGAATGTATGTCATACCCCTTTGATAAGCATAAAATTATCCTTATCAACATGTTTATGAAATTCTTATTCATGTATGTTATTTCCCATAAGGATATGTCATTATGAGGTTCAAGTTGCCTCTATAAATAATAACACCCTTGTCAAAGGGCTTAAAATGGGTCTTGCATGTATAATACGATACTTCGTTACTTGTAATTACCGCTGTGTTTGCTGTGATAATATATAAAATTAACTAACGACCGTCATTTCACCCACTTATAAGATTTTGCGTGCAGACCTACGACTTTGGGTAAAATAATTGGAACCTTATTGGATCCAAATTAAGTGACATATAATATTATGTATCTAATTGTAACCGTGTTGGACTGACGACCAACGACGATTCTCAAAAAGAATTATGACACATTTATTTGTCTTTGGTCAAGAATTATTGAAATATTCAACCTATATCATTCTTACATTGATATATTGTAATACTGTGATATTACTATGAAAAGAAAATATCTATCGAAATATTTATCAAGATTTTTCCTGGATTTTTAAAGCCTAATTTTCCATACAAGTACTTACAATCTCTAACATTGCTTCTCCAGTAAAACGACGTTGATTCATGGTTACTTTTAACGGTACATTTAAAAACCATAATAAATTCTGTCGCGCGTCTATTACAAATTGTTGGATGAATGCCAGATTTAATATTTAAATCTCTTTAACACTGCGTTCCGCTGAAATATCATATAAATAAAATATCACAAACATTACCAAATTGAATCTAACCATTTTCAGGACCAAAGATACTGTAAACCTATTTAAATATTATCACGCACCTTTCAATACTTAATGCATGTGAAGTAAAATCCTTTCGCATTTAAAAACTGGTGAATAAAAACAAAAGTGTCGCTTCAATTTTATTCAAAGCAGAATTGAAACAAAATCATCGTTTTTATTATAGAACAAGCTTAAAGCGAAATCTTACAAAACATTTAAAAATACATGTTTTCAAAGTATACTTAAACATTCAGTTTCAATCAATGCACACATAAACACAAAACACGTACACGTTCACACCATCAATATTTTTATGAACAAGCATAAATTGTATCACTCGAAACACAATAACTCCAAAGCGTTTCATTATTGCTCCCAACGGGCAATACGTTACGGCAATAATATTGTTCTGTGACGTCATCGCAATTATCGTATAAAATAATTTCACACGAAGCACAGATAGCGTCTACTTTTATATTTTGGTAAAGCAAAATTTGGGAGCCTTCCAAATTAACTCTTAGCCTGGCTTTGCAATTATGTGCGGGGAACCATTACCGCAATTGAGATAGCGTAAATAAAATAAAAACGTACTGCATGGTAACACAACAGTTTTATGTTTAAAGTTTTATGGTTAATTTTTTGGGTACTATGATGCTTTAGCAAAAATATGTGGCTTCTAACCAGGCAACTGAAACTTGACAATTAGCTTAAATTTTATGTTTAAAGTAACTCTACTAATTTTATGCATCTATAAACCAACGAGATTTGCTCTTTTGACGATATGTATAAATGATCTGATAATAAAAAAGAGCGTGTGTGCTTTAGAATAGATAAGCAGTCCCTTTGTAAGGATATCAAACAATTTAGATATGCGGTTGAACTCACACTGAGAAAATTTGCTTTAGCAAAGTACCAATTTAGCTCGGTTAAAAATTATTCTGCTGCATTCAATCAAGACGTATTTAAAATGTGTATTAAAGCTTTGCTAGTATTATACAAGCAAGTATTGCTAAATATTCTTGGCTATTATTAAAAAAGTACTTATTTATTTCAAAATTACCGACTCGGTCAATATTACCTTTACCGAATTAGGTTCAAAATAGACAAGCTTACGTTATTATTTAATGATAAGTAAGTTATTTAATTTTAGACTTAACCATAGTTGGTTACTATTTACACATAGTTCGGTTAAAAATAAACAAGCTCACATTATCATTGAATGACAAGTAAATCATTTTTTAGACATAATATTATTTGGCTAAAATTAAATAACTTGCTATGATACATATAACCGTGTTTCTTACTTAAAAACAAACAAGTAACTTGTCTATTGGTAGATAAGCACAGCTCGGCAATTAACAATGGAGCGAATACTATTTTTGACCGAGTAACTTGATAAAAATTAAACAAGGATTTGGCTGCGTAGCCCGCAAAGTCAGCCATTTCTATCAAATCATAGTCAAGTGACGAACGTGTCTGTTGAAGCGCCGCACCTACAAGGCAGATTCAAATTTACATTAAAAACAATAACTTTTCATCATCATTTTGATTCATCAAACTATTATAGAAGAGCAAGATGCAGAAGACAAACTATTATGGCTCAAAATCTCCTCTGAGCCATGGACAGCCGTAGAACTAAAGTGGCAAGAAACTACAGAGACGAGGCTAATTCCTGCAAAAGAGTTAACCATAGCTCCAATACCTCAATACAATGAATATGCGGATCTTAAAAAACCCAAAGGATATCTTCTGGTGAGTTCAGTTTTTTTGAATTTATTGTCTGCTTTAGTTTAATTACTTTTGTATACTTAAATTTTTTTAATTTGTTTACAGCTAGAAAAAGATTTTGAAAACCAAAGGACAATATACCGAAATCACTGAAAGCTTCCCCACAATCAAGCCAAAAATATTTGAATTAGTAAGTTACTTCTGATCAAGCAAGATATTGTCATATACCTATTACTTTAATATGTAAATTACATAAGATACGATAAAGTTCGGATATAATATCTACACATCAAACATGTCTATAATCCTAGATGTTGACAATTTTTTGTATAAAAATCATTTCCAGTTGCTGGAATACTTAAAATGGCCTTGGGTGAAGACACATTTCATTTTATCTAAAAAGTGTTTTGGGTGTGGTTTTTTTCACATTTTGTAACGAGGTTCAACCAGAACATTTTATAATAGAAAACGAACAATATGTAAAGAGCTTATTGTACTTTAATTTTTTTTGGTGCAAAAAATGTTTAAGTTTTAGCATTTATGATCATTTTCCCGACGACAAAATATGTGAATTATGTTTCAATTAAATTAAATGTTTAAAAAAATGACGGTTTTACTTGTTGGGTTGTAATAAAATTATTAGATCAAAACGATTACTTATTCTCCTAGCTTATTCTATAGTTTTTGCCTAAACTTTTGACTTATCAAATACATATAAGTACAATTTAGGTGTAGTAACTTGCTTACATTACCATAATGGTTGTTTGTTTTTTATGTAAACAAACCTAAACCACTTTCATTAGAGAACAAACTCCAACATCGTGAAATAAAATCAGCTGTTCCGTAGATTTTGGCATTGTAGATAATTCCACTTTTGTATATGAAACAGTTGATATTTCTTTTAAGATGTTGGATTTGGTCTTATACCTAATATAAGTTGTTCAGGTTTGTACTTCGTAGTCTGAGTCATTCCTTAAAAGTTTGCTCATGATTTATAATTCATCCTGTTATTGTGCAAATTAAAACACAGAACACTAGTATCGTTTCTTGACATTAACAATTATTGTGTACTATTTTTAAAAGTAGTAGTATTTAAATGTAAGTAGTATGTTACTTGAAATTATTGTATCGTGTACTGAATAAAGCTAATTTCATTAATGTGCATAATTTTCTTTCAGTTTCTTTTAAGTTTTTGGTGTGTCGGCAAAATGAGTGTTGTTTTCCTACATGAACGTTTCATTGGCTTTTTTTCCGACATGCCAAAATTTTGCCCTCTGCACTAATAATGGTACAAATTACAACATATCGAACTAGGTAAATATTTTCAGTATGAGCTGACCTCACATTGTATATAGGGTGTAACAGAAAGGGGTACACATCTAAGCAGGGCGTGATGTACTGATGAAACTGAACAACTTTTCCCAAAGAACATATTAAGGATTATTGATTATTTTATTATTTTATTAATTTGTTTAAACTATATAGTAATACTTATACTTTTTATTAGTACGTATTATTGCTTAATATACATTTTTACTGATTTGATTATACTGCATATATTTAATCGTAGTCTATTATTATTTATCTATAATTAATCTAATTTGTTCTTTTTATTTATATATTTATTATTAATAGGTTTGTAATATATAATAATGTCATCCAACGAGAGCATTATGAGCGACGAGTTCGTGTCATTACCATCTGTCTCTGACTGTTCAATGGAAAGTTTTCTCAGCAGTACGTCCTATATTCCTCTTAATACGACACTTAATAATAATTTTCCTTCAACCTCTAAAACTTTTAATGTGGTACATATTAACGCACAGAGCATTCCGGCACATTATACTGATTTTTTAGCCTCATTCGAGTCGAGTAATGTCCAAGCTATCCTTGTATCCGAAACTTGGCTGAAGCCCTCCTTACCTTCCTCCTGTTACTCTTTACCCGGTTTCCATCTGATACGTAACGATCGTGCCTGCAGGGGCGGAGGAGGTGTCGCTATCTATCTACGCAATCACATGCCGTTCACTATTATCAGCTCTTCGCCAGAACCCACACCTGCAGCCACGGTCGAATACCTTTTCCTAGAGGTCTGCATTTCCCACACAAAAATTCTATTAGGCGTTATCTATAGTCCTTCCTCTTCCATAGACTATTTTCCTACCTTTGATGATCTCCTTCTTAATCTTTCTCCTTCTTACAGTCACACCATAATTATGGGTGACTTCAATACCTGCTTGCTAAAAAATGACTCTCGCTCTAATAAACTATTATCTATTGTGGACTCCTTTAATCTTCACATCCTCCCTCTTAATCCCACGCATTATTTCCCTAACTGTGCACCTTCCTTGCTTGACCTTATGATTGTATCCAACTTAGACTTTATCTCTAAGCATGGACAGTGTGCAGCAGATGCCTTCTCCTATCATAATCTTATTTTCCTTTCCTACAAACTCCGTCCCCCTAAATCCAAGCCTCAAATTGCTATGCAGCGAAATTTTGGTCGTATGAATCATGAAGGTCTTTGTGCTGATGCGATTAAGATGGATTGGAATGCAGTACAATGCTGTGAAAACATTAATGAAAAAGTAATGCTATTCAACTCCTTTCTTACGCAGCTCTACGACATTCACGCTCCAGCACGCCCGGTGAAGCTAAAACACTTGCCTGCACCTTGGCTCACTGAGGAAATTAAATCGCAACTGAATTTAAAAAACCAAGCCAAATCTCAATTAAAATCGTGTCCTTCTGATGAGGCGAGGGAGAGGTATGTGAGACTGAGGAATCGTTGCAATACTGTGTGCCGGGATGCACAGCGCCGCCATATTCATTCATCCATTGAAAATGGCGATCCATGTTTTGTGTGGAAATTTCTTAAAACGATTGGAGTAGGCAAACAACCTAAAGTGTCATCTACGAACCTGAATATCGACCAGTTAAATGCACACTTTTCCACTCCTCCTGTCCTATTTGACAGTGTCGATAAACAGGCTACCCTTAATTTCCTTTCATCCTTACCTTATTCTCCTGTAAATCCTTTTAACATCTCACCTTTCACCGAATGCGATGTTAAGAAGAACATATTATCCATATCTTCTAAAGCTGTCGGTTGTGACAATATTAGCCGTGCTATGATCGTTCCTATCCTTGACATCATCCTTCCTACAATCACCAACATCCTTAACCACTCTATTTCATCCAGCACATTCCCTGAAGTTTGGAAAGACGCCAATGTTATCCCACTTCCAAAGAAATCGAATGCTAGCTCACTGTCTGATTACCGTCCCATATCCATTCTTCCTTTCCTCTCCAAAGTTCTTGAAAGACTTATCCATCACCAATTAAGTATTTTCCTAAACTCCAACTCCATACTCAATCCTCTACAATCCGGTTTCCGCCCCGGGCATAGTACGGCTACTGCTTTAGTAAAAATAACTGATGACATTCGGTTAGGTATGGATAATAAGCAGCTCACGATACTAACATTACTAGATTTTAGTAATGCATTTAATTGTATTGACTATGACGTGCTTTTGAGTGTGCTGCGTTCTATTAACATATCTGCGTCGGTGTTAGAGTGGTTCCGTAGCTTTTTGCATGGTCGCCGGCAGAGGATAAAGCTAGACGAGTCTATCTCATCTTGGAGTTATCTGACTGCTGGTGTACCACAAGGCGGTGTCCTCTCTCCTCTTCTTTTCTCACTTTTCATTAACTCCATTACGAGCAACATTTCATCCCGGTACCACATGTATGCTGATGATCTCCAGATTTACACACATTCTCCTTTGTCGGATTTGCCTGCAGCCATTCACTCAACTAATACTGATCTCGATTTTATCGTTAGGTGGAGCAAGCTGTATGGCCTTAAAATTAATCCCCACAAAACGCAAACTATTATTATTGGAAGTCCGCAGTTTATGTCAAAAATTGTATGGGATAATTTACCATCTGTTTACGTTGACGACACTAAAATCCCTTTCAGTCAGTCTGTTAAAAACCTAGGTGTCCATATAGATTCTACACTTTCCTGGCATGAACACATGAAACATGTTAGTAAAAAGTTATTTGCGGCATACCACTCCCTTAAGCGATTACGAAACTTTCTTCCGATTCCGACCAAAATTTTGTTAGCGCAATCACTCCTTCTTCCCATCCTCGACTACGCTGATGTCAGTTTCTGTGACCTAACTGGAATACAGCTTGACAAGCTTGAGCGATTTCAGAACTTGTGCATCCGTTTTATCTTTGGATTGCGCAAGTTTGACCACGTCTCCGCTTATCGTCACAGGCTGAAATGGCTGCCTATCAGATATCGCCGGGATGCTCATGTGCTGCATCTATTGTTTGGAATTTTATTCGATCCCAGAACCCCGCCCTATTTAAAAAATAATTTTGAATACGCTCATAATCATGGGTTGAATTTGAGATCGAACGATACTTGCCTCCTTAATGTACCTATACATAAAACAAATTTTTTTTAACACCTCTTTCACTGTCAAAGCTATAAGACTATGGAATCAATTACCAATAGCCATACGCAAAGCTAGATCCATTGATGTTTTCAAACATATGCTTTTTGATTACCACATGTCCTTAATTAAGTGATGACTTTATATATTCTTTCTCTTATCTGTATTTAATTATTTTATTGTATATTATTTTATTATATATTATTTTCTTTATTGTTGTAAATTATGTATTATTTATATTCCTACTTTCTTGGTATTACTATAATATTATTATTGTATATATTGCTTTGGTATGCACCACCTACTTGTATTCGTTCTTTGTTACTGTTCTCCTTGGTTGGGTTACCTGGAAGAGATGGCTCTGTAGCCATAAGGTCGCCTATTGTGCAATTTATGTATATTTTACTTAATGTTATTTCATTATTTTGGTGTGTACAATAAAGCTTTCATTCATTCATTCATTCATTCATTCATTCATTCATTCATTCATTCATTCATTCATTCATTCATTAAGGTCAAAAGATGAAAATAATGGAGAGGTTTAATTTTTTTTTTCATCTTTCGACCCATTTTCCTTGGGAAAAGTTGTTCAGTTTAATCAGTACATCACGCCCTGTTCGTATGTGTATATCCCCTTTCTGTATACCTTGTATAGGTTTTACGAACATTTACAGGTCAGCTTATACTGAAAATATATAGCTTAATATGTGTCGTTTGAATTAGTACTTGCAACAAAGTATTTTAGCTATGGTTACCTAATTAACCCGTCTAAGAATACAAAGTAACTTGGCTAAATATACCAATCTTAATTGACTAGAAAGAACAGAGTATATTTAGTTATAGTTACCCAATAAACACGATTGACAATACCCAGTAACTTGGATACGTATACAAATTTTTAATTGAGTAGAAGTAACAAAGTAGATTGGCTGTCCCTACCCAATAAATATAATTAACATTATCGTGTTACTTAGCTAGTTTTACGAAGCAAAATATTTGAATTCACTGAGTTACTTTGCTAAAAACAGCAGAGCACGTTGGGTATTATTAACAGAGTAACACGATTCAATATAGTAAATAGGTTTGTTATGTTTACTGAGTGAATAGGTTAAAAGAAACAAACCTTTAATACGTATTTTTTGACCACTTTAGTGGGTTTATATTACCAACATACGTTAACAAAGTTGACTTGTATAATTTTAGCAACAAACTTTGCAGGCTCCCTCCGAAGCAAGTTACTCGGTTGTAAATAGCAGCAACTTGTCTATTTATAGCCGTTACGTTTTCTCAGTGCATTGTCCATAGTTTACATTGTTGGATGACAAACACAGTAATATATCAATCAAGAGCTCTGGACCTAGATAGGCCCAAGGTGTGAACATAAGCGTGACATTGGGATTTGGAAAAACAAGAAAAAATGTCTAGGTCCAACAGGAAACAGAAGGCAGTTCACCTACTCGCCTATAAAGAAAATCGATCAGTGTAATAGAAGAATATTTGCATTCATCGGACTTCACTTTTTTATAACAATCTTTCGTTCTAGATAACCGAACAATACCAATCTTCCAAAGCCAAGAAATTCCTCAACCTCCAAGCTACGTTTACAAAATACAGTACGTGTCTTATAGTTTAAGCCAACCCATGACGTTTAGCCGTCGATAATCCCGGCATGGTGCGACAACCATCGACCGGATTATATGCCGGGTCCGATAGAGGAATTAGGAAGTAAATAAGGGCTTGTTTACTATTCAAATTAGATCCTGTACGTGCTCAAGACGAATTAATTAAGTCTCCGTAGCGTTTCCGATGGATATTGTTTGAACTAAGATGAAATTCGGCTACCTATTGGTTGGGTGGTTTATGGTTGACGTATTGTCGTTTCAATTTATGATTTTCCCATTGTATAATTTGAGTTTTTGGTAAGGCTCCCTTTCTATCTATCATTATATTAAGCAGAATATCTGACTATAGCTTATTTAAAATGTAAATAAAAATAATAGACGTGTAGCTTGAAACATATTGTAAAGTTCCAACTCTGTTATTATTGTATAACAGAGAAGTACCTATATAGTAGTAAATATTAATTCAAGTGTAAATTTAGATAACTATGCTCTCCCAACACAGAGATTCTGTATACAATAATAATTTAAGTACATTAGATACCTATTCATATCTAGTCTAGCGAAGGTTTTATGAAGGTAAAGTATGAGGACTGTTATTATTGTCAATTTGATATTTAGTCTACAATTTATATTATAGGGAATTTATTTAAATTACGTTTTTTTTTGTTGTTGTACTTGATGGTACTACAAATTATTTGATATTGGCACGACAAGGAAAAGGTCCATATTCTAAAAAGACGGTCAATAACTGCAAAACCGTCAGTGTTCCTAACGCTTAAAAAATCGTGAGCATTTAACATCTAGTGACCTACAGCGGCTATAATGAATGTATATTAATAAAAATGAAAAATATTAATTTCATAGTCAACGCAACTCAAGAATTTCCTCTCAAAAAGTAAAAATTGTCACAATTTCACATCGGTTCGACTGGAACGAATTTAAGTCTCCAATTTTCTTTAAGCCGGTCTAAGGAACGTACAATATGACTGCAAAAGCTCCCGAAATGCTTAACAAATCTCCGTCCAGTCTGCTATTGGATTATATGAGGTTTGAATGGACATGGCCGTAGAGTGGGACATCGTGGAGAGAGATAGCAAGAGGTTTAGGGCACTCCTTCACTTGATGCATCGCTGAATAATTAATGAAAGTTTTTCTAAGATTTTTTAAGATTAAAGATGGCGTGAATTTCATTTTAAATTGATGGTATTTGTTGATAGGTGTTAAGTTTAATTAAAAAAGCATGAAATAGGTTTTGAATTTGCACAATTATTTTCATTAAATATAGTATGGTACTCGACATTAAATAAAACGAAACAATACGTTACATTTTTATCCAATTCAAGTGTTCTAGTAGTTCTAGGTCACCTCATTCATACCTACATAAACAATGATAGATACATACATTTTTTTGGATTGTTTTATTCTTATAATAATTATAAAAACATTGTATAATATTATTAGCAACGCATGCTATATAGTTCACAAGCATAATATAATAGACCGGGAGATACTGACACAAAATTTCGAGTCATTTGTAACAGGATGGCGGTTCTACAGGGGTCTTAGTACGCAATGACAAAAAGAAAAATGATGGTGTGAACGCTGGTACCGGTGGGTTAGTCGCGTGGGCGTTAGTCGAACTCGTCGGAAAAATAGCGAAAGTCAAACGATTTGTAACACAAAAATTTTAGAATTTACCGATAGCCCATAAAAAAGAAGTAGGCGGTAGTGTCATGCCATACTTTTCCGGTATGACTTACAG
This sequence comes from Colias philodice, assembly GCF_061535455.1. Classification (NCBI taxonomy): domain Eukaryota; kingdom Metazoa; phylum Arthropoda; class Insecta; order Lepidoptera; family Pieridae; genus Colias; species Colias philodice. The sequence continues at coordinate 2,586,103 of NC_143091.1, read as the reverse complement.
CCCGCCATACCGACGCGAATGTGTTGATTTAAAAAAAACAATTATTCAACCATTTGTACCAAGCTAACTTTTGCACAGGTAACCATCGTCGTGCAGCCATTTACGAAAATCGCCATGCCATACTTTTCGGACGATTCCAAATGGTCGCCATACCGCCGAAAATCTGCAAAATTTTTTTATTTCACCTATCTTTTTGTACCAGTATTGCATTTGGCTTTTTGGAAAGTATTTGATAAAATGTGACCATTATTATATTTGCCATACTTCTAGTAGGGGGAAAAAGTGCTGTCATACTTGAAAAATAAATTTATTATTAATTTATATAAGTGAAGATTTCCAACACCTAGATCTTTGAAATTTTGTTTTTATATTCGTTGATCCTCAAACTTACAGGAAAAATAAGTGCCATACTGTTACAAATCGTTTGACTTTCGCTATTTTCCGACGAGTTCGACTAACGCCCACGCGACTAAGCCGCCAGTACCAGCGTTCACACCATCATTTTTCTTTTTGTCATTGCGTACTAAGAACCCTGTAGAACCGCCATCCTGTTACAAATGACTCGAAATTTTGTGTCAGTATCTCCCGGTCTATAAAGGATGCAACGTAAAATTCCATGACATCGTAAACAAAGGTTCACATCTACAAGGGCGCAACTCTCATAGCACACTCAAAGTAAAATCGACCATACACACTTGATAGAAGGTTCAATATCGTTCACCCGTTTTGTTACAGTACACTGAAAGGCTTAATAATTTTGAAGGCGTGCCTAGTTGACCGTCGGAGGGATTTTGAGATTTGTCGCTGATTTTTTATTGCTATTGCGGAATTATTATCGCTGCAGGGTGGCTTTGGACAAATAGATTGTTACCGCTTTTTGGTATTGCTGTATTTGTTTTAGCTCGATTTAAACGTACTTTGTGTTGCTTGGTATGGAATGCTAGCTTAAAAGCTGCTTACGAAGATAATAATATAAGTGACCAAAATGACATATTATTGTGTATATTTTAATAATTATAGAATTATAAAAATGTATCATTCGTTTTATATATTTTTCTTTGATAAGTATTTGATAAGTATTTCAGTGAATTATTGTTAGAAGTTAAGTGACTCAGAAATTTCTTACAATGTTTTCTGTAAATGAAAAAAAAATAATAATTTCACATGCTTATCAATCCTGGAACCATAACGTTTTAATATAAATTTAAGGCTTTAACCAATTAACCACCATTGCTCTTACATTTCCACGAAATTCTCCTTCACATGATATAATCCTGAAATATAATATTTTTACGGGAAATTAATCTTGTTTTATGTAGATTATAAAAACACCACATCATCTATCAAACCGTCGCAGCGGGTCTCTCAAAAGAGTTCTTTTTCAATGCATGCCTCATACAATTTTGGGTCGTACAGCACAGATAACAGGGACGGCTAACATAATTTAAATTATACGATTCTAGCCTTTTTTGAAAGCCAATAAGGGTCAGAATGCAGTGGCGATTAAAAAACAACAAAATATTCGGCTACGGGTACAGTTATTAGCGCCCATTCAGTAGGGTGAATATATTTAAGGCTTGATTTGCTTACGTTTCTAAAAATATGCACATACGTTACTGATACATGAATAATGTCACATTTTCCTCGTGAAAAACCGCTTACTTTTATATTTGTTACACTTGCATTCGCTTTGATGTTGACTTAGCTACTTTATGAATAATTATATGAATAAAACATCGCCCTGAAATACCGAAAATGAGTCATATCAATGAATCGCTTCGTGTGATTCACATCTGAGAAAATTTAGAGGTCGTAGAAAAAAATCCTGAAGATATCTCATTTTATATTTTTTTATTTTTATTTGGAATTTTCTAGTTCAATAAATTGTAGGTATACACGTAATGTTATGTAAGTAGGTATGTAACGATAATAAAAACAGCTCATTTACTGAAAATATGTATCGCTATATATAGGGATGAAAATAAAAATAAAACTCTCCAACAAAAACTTTATAATAAGCACATAAAAACTTTAAAAACTCAAATGAGATTCATAATATACCTACGTTGTTTTGAACCAAAACCTTCAAAGTTCCATCCCTATAATATAACGTCATAGAACGTTACTTACCAGCTTAGAGCTTACCAGGCTAAAATAAAGACGCGCATTCAGCCCGCACACTCCGCAAGCCAATTTGCTTCCATCTAACATAAAAATGCACAACAGTGGTACATATCAGCGTCACTAATGGCCCACGAGGGTGCCAAATCGCCAATGACTTCGCGTTAAGTGCCAAAATAACACGACACGGTGCCAAGCGCTGTAGCCAAACCGTGTGTGCATAATGAGTTTTACTTTTGGATTAACATTATTGATAATTCGGTTTTATCTATAACTAGCTGCTCCGCGCGGTTTCACCCCCGTGGCTCCTCTCCTGTTGGTCGTAGCGTGATGATATATAGCCTATAATAGCCTTCTTCGATAAATGAGCTATAACACCGAAATAATTTTTCAAATTGGACCTGTAGTTCCCCAGATTAGCGCGTACGAACAAACAAACAAACTTCAGCTTTATAATATTAGTATAGATATACTTCGCGCGATGAAATCTAAGTTGGAAGTTAGTAAAATTAATATATAAATAGATATTATATCTCGCAACGCTAACTACTAATCTAAAAATTCTAATAGTAGGTAAGCAAAATTTCATGAGTACTTGATAGACCTAAAAATGTTTCTTATACTAATTAACTATTTTATTAACTAGGTACATACTATAATAAATAATATGTATAAGACTTGCCAAAACAATCGCAGGTAAAATTTATTTTCTACTAGCTTTCCGCCCGCGGCTTCGCCCGCGTTTTCAGAGAAAAACCCGTTCCCGTAGGATTTCCGGGATAAAACCTATCCTATGTCCTTTCTCGGGTATCAAAATATATCTATACCAAATTTCATGCAAATTGGTTCAGTAGTTCAGGCGTGATTGAGTAACAGACAGACAGACAGAGTTACTTTCGCATTTATAATATTAGTATGGATGATAATATTAAAATAGATACATAATTCACCCCACACTCAAAAATGTTTCGTTGTTTTCATTACCATAATTACACAGTATTTCTGTATTTCTCTCGGAGAATTAGTTCTCACGAAATCACCAATAAATGTTAGGAATCCAACGAACATGTGCAGACTACGACTACAAAGCGAATATTATTGTAAACAATTATTGTTTGGTCGCTTTTGTGTTAATATTACGTGTACAATTTCAAATATATTAATATTGTGTCTTATATTAAATTTATTGACTTGATATGTATATTTATTTTATTACATACTTTTTAAATAAAAATAGCTTATTTTAATGCAAGCACTAAAGCTATTTTTAATCTGCCAGTGATTATGATCTCTAGTGGATAGCTTTAAAACCCGATAAGAAACATTTTTAAGCGATCTTTATCGAAAATTATATTAATCTAATACATATTATAAAGGCGAAAGTTTGTAAGGATGTATGGATGTATGGATGTTTGTTACTCTTTCACGTAAAAACTACTGAACCGATTACAATGAAATTAAGCACACATATAGAGGGTAACTTGGATTAACACATAGGATAGTTTTTATCCCGGAAATCCCACGGGAACGGGAACTATGCGGGTTTTCCTTTGCAAACGCGGGCGAAGCCGCGGGCGGAAATCTAGTCAAAAGCCATAATTATCGACAACACAAGATTAATTATATATCTGAAATACAATGGAGAATGCATGCATGCGTAATTCAAAATGCATGAACCTACGGAAAATCATATTTGAAATGGATTAGGTTTTGCATAATGCGTACACATCATTATAACGGGAGTGAATTAACTATGGTGGTTAAGGTTTTATGAATGACTAGATTTCCGCCCGCGGCTTCGCCCGCGTTTTTAAAGGAAAACCCGCATAGGTCCCAGTCCCGTTGGATTTCCGGGATAAAACTTATCCTATGTGTTAATCCAAGTTACCCTCTATATGTGTGCTAAATTTCATTGTAGGTAATCGGTTTGGTAGTATTTGCGTGAAAGTGTTACAAACATACACACTGATTCATACACATACGTCCATCCTGACAAAGTTTCGCATTTATAAGGATAGAATAGGATCTATAACATTTAGCTAACGAAATTTATTCACAAAATACACATCAATCCACCCACAACCCGTATTTATAAATTATAATATTAGTGAAGCCGCAGCGAATTAATTAAAATTTAAACGAGTTAGCGTCGGATAATAATTTTGGAAAGTTATGCGTATTGCAGAAGTTTTTATGCATCAACATAATTTATTGCCATGCACTTACATCGCAACAAAATTAATATAGACTTTTATGTTTTTAATTGCTTTGAACACCAGCATAATGTAGTATCATTATATTTACCGTACATTATGAAAAAACAAGCTTTCCGCCGGGGCTTCGCCCGCTTAGTCAAAGGAATTTCCCAGGGGTATGAGATGTTTCACCGTGGTAAAAAGAAGCCTAAATGTAAGAGCGTATACGCACTATGCGGGTAGCCGCATTGCGGGTAGCCGTCCGGCTGACCGCAAGCACAATTATGTACGTAATATTCATTTCTATGCGCACTGTGCGGTCTGCGGTAGCATAATTGTGCTTGCGGCCAGCCGGACGGCTACCCGCAATGCGGCTACCCGCATAGTGCGTATACGCTCTAACTCTCTTGTCTTTCACAACAATCATATAATAATATTGCTGAGAAGAAAAACAAACACACTTTCCAATTTATCATTTTAGCACAAATAATATAATAGGCACTAGATATTAGTAAATTTATAATATATACTAGCTTTCCGCCCGCGGCTTCGCCCGCGTTTTCATAGAAAAACCCGTTCCCGTAGGATTTCCGGGATAAAACCTATCCTATGTCCTTTCTCGGGTATCAAAATATCTCTATACCAAATTTCATGCAAATTGGTTCAGTAGTTAAGGCGTGATTGAGTAGCAGACAGACAGACAGAGTTACTTTCGCATTTATAATATTAGTATGGATTCTAGTTCCCACTGCAAGAACACAGGCTGCTGATAAGGTCACAATCCTTCTTACATAAATTTTCTTTACGTGCAAGTAGATAATCAGCTTTCTGTGTCCATCACCGAGAATCGAATTCAGTACCCCTCGGTTAAAGACTGTACCACGAAAGCAACGAAAAAGGTTTGGTAGATATTACAGGTCATCAAACTTTTGCTTCTGGGATAAATAAGCTTAAGATGTTTGCACTATGTCTTGTTTTGTATATAAAAAAATGTAATTAATAAAACAAATTCACTTTGAGTTACCATAAATACGATTAGTAACAGCTCCATGAGTAAAATAAATACATTTTATCTTTAAACATTTATTCCAACTCCCAGGGTGTTGACGTCATGTTCATTGAATAACATCGCTCAGTGTAAATGGGCCTTTAATCAAATCAACAATTTGCATCAATTCGTGTTTCAAACGATCACCATGGCAACGCGTGCGATGCGTCTCGTCACTTCATTACGTTTTTCTCGTATTTCACGTTACGGTGTAAGTCAGGAGTTAAAAGCGATGTTAAAAAAATGTAATAGTTTTGTATTTAATAAGCAAATTCTTCATTTTAATCATCAAGGTAATGCTGGCATTGAATAACCTGATAAAAATTATCAGAATACTATCACGTTATTATTTACTTATTTAACGTTATTATTATTTAAAATGTAAGTTAAAATTAAAAGAACTGATAAATTATGATAATGATACACAAATCAATGTCAGATTAATATAGTAGAGACGATATATAGTGAAAACGCTTACGCCCCTCCGTTATTCGTTAGTATGTCGCGAAAAATCTGCGCAATAAATCTTTATTGCGGTGTTGTTTGGCCCGTATTATTTGTGCTGTTTCGTAATCATTTTCCTTCCTTTGACGACGTCATTTTTCCCGCCTGTACCGTGATAGCTGCGTTTGCTGTATTTTTATTAATAGCCTGCTTTTCAGCTTACGTGGTATACGGACTAATAAAATGCTTTTGTTAAAACCTTATAAAACCTATGTGAGAATGAACCGACCTCTAATGAATTTTGAATATTTTTTAAACCCCATATTATAGGCAATTTTGTGATAATTAAACGCAGATTTTATTGAGAATACAATACTGCTTTAAATAAATATAATCGTTAGTAATTAATTATTTTACACAAGTTATCAAGATCAAACTGTACTTATAAACTGAGACAACCATTCGCAGTATTTTACTTCCAGGTGTCATTGTTGAATCCTGTACCTACATATTTAAGTATTTAGTAATCTGTGCATGTACTCCTGTTTATAGTTTCGGTGCTATGTGTTTTATTCAATCTCAATTAATATTAAAAAATTCCTCTCTTAGACATATTAATACACTTGAAATACAAACAATACTTGAACAAAATGTCTAACCAAGGACCAGACGTTAGAACATAATACTGGGTGCATATGAGCTGCGGCTTGCGGTCTGTGTCCACGTCACATGCCTGATCTAACCGATAATGAATTCGGAATATGGCCGAATGAATTAATAAATCATTGCATAACAGTACAAACTTGCGCAATTTTGTGAAAAGTGTAGTGGCAATTTTAACTAACAGTAGTACTTATATTATAAAGCTGAAGAGATTGTTTGTTTGTTTGAACGCGCTAATCTCAGGAACAGCTGGTCCGATTCGAAAAATTCTTTCGGTGTTCGATGGCCCATTTATCGAAGAGGGAAAAGGCTATATTATATCATCACGCTGAGACCAACAGGAGCGGAGCCACGTGGGTAAAACCGCGGGGCACAGCTAGTATAGAATACAAGGAATAATGAAAATTTATCTGAAATGAATGTAGGTTTTGAAAATCTGATTCTAATTTACTTTCTTTTATTACAAATTATTTTTAGCCATTCTAAACAAATAACTTTCCCAGAACATTGGAGATTCCATTTCACCAAAAGCTCTATAAATATTTACAACCTATTCTTTCATAAAATTAAATTGAAATATATTATGACTATATAATTTATTCAACAAATTCGACGAAACATGAGAACTTCATTTGGCATTGAGTAAATAATTTATTTTCAAGAATTATGAAAATAGGTGTTTATTTTAAAATGTTGTTTTTAATTAAAATTCAGCTGCATCAATTGATGTGTTGGAGAGATATTTTATTGTTGAATAAAAATTGTTTATTGTGTGTTCGTATGCATATTCGTTATTGAAAAATCGTAATTTATTCTCTGTTTTGATTGAAAACAAAATTGTACTGGATTAAAGTTGATACGTTGATATAGTTTTTATATTTGACTTGAGAGTATCGTTTATACTAGAAAATGTGACAAATATGAAGATTAGTAGATGGTCATATTTTTGTATAGATTACCTATAATTAATAAAATTAAATGAAATCTGCAACTTGCAAGTGCACTTCTAAAGAATATAATATGAACTTTTATTATAATATTATTTATTTAGATAGACTCTAACTGATAGAGCATAGCTAAGATTACCTATTAGTTTTGCACAATAGATCCTATGTAGCTATATAGTTCATTTTTTTTGTAAATGTAAACAACATTGTCTTCTATTAGAAAAAATAATTAAGCACTAAAAATTGAAAATTATTTTATCAAAATATGATAAGACTGACGCTTAAAGCAATTTTAACAAATTAAAAAATGTCTAAACTCTAAATTGACATCGAATGATGGGCAAACCATGGAAAATGATATTAGCTCAGTGCGATCGGGTTAATGACATTTGTAATTAGAAAAGTTGGTTCTACGCGGGTGCTGTGATGTCATTTCAGAGAGTTTTTAATTGGATATACAATACTTTTGAAGTCTATTCCGTTTTTGATCAAATTTGAAAAATCGTGGTGACGATGCTCATTAGAAAGTAAACAGGTAAACTGTATAGATTGAATGGTATTGAACAGCTTAAAGCTTATTTGTTAAATACTGGAGTACCTACTCTTGAACTTTGTGTTGATAAATTATTGTAAAACTGAAAAATGAACATATTTTATGAGAAATATTCTACCATCATATCATACCAACGCACTCAACATTATAAATTAATAAAAAATCACATTATATCAAAACAAAATGAACCGACCGTTACTTTCATAAGTTCATAACATTCCTTGGAATGTTCAAGTGTTAAAATCCGTTTAAATTGGATAGGTAACAAGTTGGAAGTGGCGAGCCGTAATGAAAGGGATTCCGCAGATTCCCGGATAGCACGACTCAGGTAGACTCGTTTATTGGATCTCGTTCCACATCTTATCGAGTTTTAGACTTTGAGTTAATTAGTGTAAATTAACTTTTAATCTATTTCTGGGTTACAGAACGCTTTAGGAGTGACTTGAGATTGAACAGTAAGACTCATGGGATCCTTCCTACTAGGTACTATTTACTATTGAATACTTGGTATTACTATACTGGGTACTAGTTTATTTTCGGATTTGAATTGATAATTACATTCCAAATGCAAGTATAATTTCATTCTTACAAGCCAATGTCCATTTGAATATCCAAATTAGCCAAATCTGTAAAAGAGCTTTTTCTAAAAAATTTCCCCTTCTGTGAAGACAATTATTACTGTTAGCATCCACTTTCATAACTATGTTGATCATTATAAATTTATATGATGAATTAATTTTAAAACACACTGCGTAATAACATGGATTTGTGAACATTTTACATTTCCTAGAAACAAAGAATCACGTCACAATGTATGCTATTGCATAAGTATTTTATTCAGACAAAATTTAATTACTAAAATGACAATAACACACGCAGTTTCATAGTTTCAACCTCAATACAAAAATGACATAATTAATCTCTCTCTCTCTCTCATATTATCACATTAGCGAGATGAGAACATGATGTTTTTCAGCTGAAATTAAAAATTATGAAAAACAATGCGTAGCAGAAGTGTCGTTTTTCTATTCGACATAAAAACTCATTTAATCATGTTTTAATGCAAATTATTGTTCCTGAGGATAATTCCACGTAGATTTTTTTTATAGTATGCTAACAGTATTTCTATAAGATCCTTTATAACGTAGGTAATATATTTACATTTTATTTTTTATAAATGAAAAGACTTGACACAGGTAATAAATTTAAAATCAAATTTATGTTATTCTAAATCACACTACTAAGTTTTTTAGTAAAATGATTCAACTCTAACTTCCAAGATTAGCTTTATCAACTCTAATTAAGCCTTTGATAAAGCTATTTTATAACGCAACACGCAGCTTCGTCTACTAAAAATCAAATAACCAAAACGCATAAACAAAAAGCGATTTAACTTTTGAATCAGTACAATTGTTCGAAACATTTCTATTGACGCGTCGCACAATGCACACAAAATTTACATGCAAATATCATTCGAGAGACAACCAACAAACTTTGATACGAGCTCTATACTTTATTTATCTATAATATGATTAAAAGTACAATTTTATTGTATTCAGTTTGTATTAAAATTTAACTTTTCATGGGAATAAACACGATTCGATAATTCGATTTGGTTAATATATAAAGTATAAATGTGTAAGTAACAACAGGAGAGTGAACTAGTGTTTTTTAACATAATATCGTAGTCCATATTACGTGGTCGGCATTGAACATTTTCATTCTAAGGACTCAGTTGCATTTTATTACCTGTATGCTAATGAAACTTATATACGAAAAATCTATATTTTTATACAAAATCAATGACATAATAGGAATCATTTTGACAGGTAGAGTCCCTACTCTTAAAAATGCCGACTAGAAAATGACTCACTGTGTTCTATTATACCTACAGATATAATGTACTGTTATTGATGCTACTAATATTAGGTATGCGTTGGAAGCCATATAAATTGACATTTCTCAGTCTACATTATCAGCTATCAATTGAACATCTCGTCAATAATTTCAAAGGAAATATAAATCGTCAAACAGAATCAATCTCAATTTCTTCCACGAAACATATTACATACATTCAAATGCGCTCAAATCGTGTAAATATTATAAAACTACAAGCGAATACGTTCATACATTTGAAATTTCACTTAAACAGAGTTTAATATTTGATGCGGAGTTTGTATGATGCACTTTATATGCTCCTACAAAGCGACGGGTGGCACATGACGACAAACTTCCAGTGTACAACTGTAATATGGCGATTAAAGGTTCTTTTCTAGTAACTAAGAGACGAATATGAATGTTTTGTTCAGTTTTAGTGTTTGACAATGGTACCATAAATTAAAATGCAAAGAGTTTCAAATTATACATTAGGATAAGACTTTGTTAAAATCACATTATTCAAGTTTTCAAAATATTATTGTTTATTAGCTTTCCGCCCGCGGCTTCGACCGCGTTTTCAAAGAAAAACCCGCATAGTTCCAGTTCCCATGGGATTTTCGGGATAAATCATATCCTATGTGTTAAACCAAGTTACCCTCTATATGTGTGCTAAATTTGATTGTAATCGGTTCAGTAGTATTTGCGTGAAAGAGTAACAAACACACACACACACACACACACACACACATCCTCACAAACTTTCGCATTTATAATGTTAGTAGGATTTATTTCAAAACAGGAAGAGGCTATTCGGCCACAGATTTTTTTTATGTTCACACAGCTCTTTTCTTAATTTCAAAATTTAATAGCTGATATTTTAATACTAGGTTACATTATTATAAATAGTATTAGCTTTATATCAGAGCCATGCATATTCCACATTAGCATAGTATTCCGATTTGGTCACGCTTCCGAGCCATGGCTTACTAGCATGTACATGAGAACACTTATACCGACTGATAAAGGAATATTATAATTAATATTCACAGTAGAATGATTAATCAAATATGAACTTAGTATTCGTACACTGAAAATACAAAATGAATAGAATTCTACACGATTTCATAATAACGAAACATTATTTCTTATTACGTCATAAACTGCCGCAACTATTACCTAATAACTTATTCAATCTTAAATTCCCGAAGCCGTTATTATGCAACGAACTTTTCTACCAATACACGCTTATGGCATCGTCGCACTAGAGAATCTTACCGGGATTAAATGCAAATTTATTCAATTCATCAGTAACAATGTCTTCTTATTTCACTAACGACTGCCACTATTGCATATCTTAATCCTATCCTACTAATATTATAAATGCGAAAGTTTGTGAGGATGTGTATGTGTGTGTTTGTTACTCTTTCACGCAAATACTACTGAACCGATTATAATGAAATTTAGCACATATATAGAGGGTAACTTGGATTAACATATAGGATTTTCCCGGAAATCCCGCGGGAACGGAAACTATGCGGGTTTTTCTTTGAAAACGCTTGCGAAGTCGCGGGCGGAAAACTAGTAGTTATATAATTTTCAATCAGTTCAAAGTGAGTCATTACTCATTATACTACTTTTCTACCACTGAACGCTTGGCACCATCGTACGAGGAGCGTGTATAATTCGAAACAAATGGAAATGTACCGGGAATCGGGATGAAATGCAAATTTATTCAATTAATCCGCCAGCCAGCCTGTATTGGGTGTCGCAGCCGTGATTGGCGTTAAGTCGTTCAGCCGAATGCGGTCGGCCGACAAACTCTTGACAGGGACGGATTGGGGACTCGAAAAAATAATAATCATCACTTCTTGCTTACCAGGTGTTACTTAAGTATGTGATTGATGCATCATTTTGGTAATTATTCAATTAAATGTTTAGAAGCAATACGCTTCTTTGATTCTTCTATTTACCGAGGAAAATCATGATTACTGACTTAATTTGATTTATTCGTAAGCTTCTTTAAGTATAGTTCGGGTGGACGGGAACGATATGAGTTCACATCTATTGGCTTAGTATAATATATAATGTATACATAACTAATCTATACATACATTTTTCCCTATAAATAATCATTTACATAAGCAATAAATGCCCACATAATTCAAAATTATAAACTTACTTCATTGCAGATCCGGCCCTGGCTTCTAGTGTATACTAATGAAATGGGTGCATTTGAAATTTTGTTTGCTTATCGGTTTGAAAGACGAAGGAGTAGTTCGAAGTCAATTTTGAATTGCTTATCAGCATGTAGGGGTTGGAATTGCAGATTTTGATAACGCTGAATATCTTCTGTACAAAGCTTAAGGAATTACCATAAGATCAATCGATTAGTAGACTAGATACATACGTGATTGCTTTTGACTATTCGTTTTTTTTCTACTGCTACAAGATTATCGAAACACTACAGATATGATGACAATAATAATTTGAATTTTATGGTATTTACTAGTGGTCCGCCCCGGCTTCGCCCGTGGTACATATTTTGCAATAAAAGGTAGCCTATGTCCTTTCTCGGGTATCAAAATATCTCCTTACCAAATTTCATGCAAATTGGTTGAGTAGTTTAGGCGTGATTGAGTAACAGACAGACAGACAGAGTTACTTTCGCATTTATAATATTAGTAAGGATGTATAAAAATATGATAATACCTACGTAATTTTACAGTAAATAGGGACTTTTTTGCATGCATTTATTGCATAGGGCACGCGGCGCCTTGGTTTTATTTACCAATTTTCTTTGTTTGTAATCAAGTGATCAGCCTTTTGTGTTTTGTATGTATACAATTCTTTGCACAATTATAACACAACCATAACCAGAAGGATAAATATAAAAATCTTCTATATTATAGTATGGGTTTATTCCGCATTGTGGTTTCAGTCCTAGCTAGTAGGTTTCCATGCACTTGCAATACAATTTGAAATACAATGTGAAAACTAGAAACTAGAATACATTTAAGAAAATCAAAACACATAAACGCGACGGAGAAACCCGACACTCAATACGGGAGGGGAGATCAACCTTTTTGTATATTTAAATTTTTATTTTCATCATTATTAATAATTATTATTATTCAAATTCAAAAAGAACATTCACACAGGAAAGATAAAAATTTCAATGTATCGCAAAGCTAGAAATACAAGCTGTGAGAATTCAAGCGTATTATTAGCATTTTAGATTCAGCATTTTTATGCTCAGACAATGTTTTATTTTTCTTCATCCATATTTTAATTTACATGGCACAGATATTTTTATTTATACATTTCTCGGATTGTTGGTTTAATCAAAATTAGAAGGTCGTTAAATGGGTGTAAGCAAATTATTATTTGCCTCCTTCGTGATTATATAATATTGCTAAAAATCACCGTGTTGAAATTTTTGGGCATGTAACAAGTAATTTCTATTTTTTTACTGAAATGAATATGAAGCATAATATACAATAGAACTAAATATTTTAAACCAACGGTTGACAACCACGCCATGGCAAGTTGCAATCCAATCTACTCATCGAAGATCCACTCTCTTTTTTTCAATCATAATTGAAAATGATCACTGGAAACGGACTTGTTTTTCATAAAATTGTACATATTTATTTCGTACCTACAATAAATTTTATAATCTTTATAAAAATTGTCATGCATCGGTGTTTTAAACCAAATTTTAACGCAAGAGCTTACCGATTTTCATGTTTTTTTTTGTATAGTCGGTAGGTCGAGAATAGGTAGTTTACTAAGTTTGGATCCCTGTGTAATTAAGTTGTTCTCAGTGAGCAACGTTCTCGGGTCAGCTAGTAGTTGAATAAAATGAAATTTAATGAAATCGGCTTATTGCATCCCGTTCTGTTGACAAAGAAGTCAGTTTTCATATTCAGACAACTACATTTTAGACTTACAATTTGTAATTTTGTATGTTTGTCTTATTATATTGGACATTCACAAAACAAAGGATTGCGACAACTTTGATAATATGAAGAAGTGACTACTATGAGTTATGACTGTGATTATTACAAAAAGTTATGTACATATTGTTCTGTATATTTAGCAAACGATTGTCACCAACCAAAATGTGGCAATCGCACATAATATTTAGTCCCATCGTAACGAAGAAAACAACTCTAATTTAAGTTTCTCTTCCAAAAATAAAAAATGAACGGTCAGATCATTGAATGCAAGAACATTCCGACCTCTTATTACAAAGCCAATAAATACACCTTTCAATTAGATCGAAAATCCTCCCTCCATGATCATTGTAAGAAAAATCAGTTAACCTTAAACGATTTCGAGAAATCTGCCACGAATTGAACCTTAGGGTGAGGTATGGGGGTTCAAATATATTATTTTATTGAACGAGACGCGAATATTAAATTTAGTGATTAATTTTTTTGGGTTCAGTATTTTTTTCCTATTTTAATCGTGAAGTTCAAAATCTCTTTCTTAATAATTATTTCATTGATAAAGTAATTTGTTTAGAGTGCTGTAAGTAAAATGCATTCACCAAGAGTTGTTTAAATATTGATGTATACCATGCAGACAAAGATTTTAAACGTTTTTGTATTAAGAAAGCAGTATTGTTTGTTTGCGATAATTATATGCTGTGAAAGCGTAGAGCATAGATTTTATAGTTTGAAGTTTTAGTCGATTATTAAGAGTGTGTTATAGAAGGACGTTATCCATTCATTCATTAAACATGTTCCAAATGAATTTAAACCTAAATGTGAGGTGAATTTAGATCTGTTATTAAAATTGTCGCACTATGGCTGTGACTCATAAAATTCATTACTTACTTGCTGGGAAGGAAATCGATCAATAATTCTTTACTCCACAAAACAGTAATAGGACTTTGATATATTTTCACTGTTGTTTATATAGGTGTTTATCATTTAGAGCTTAGCGTATTTATTACTCAATCTCAGAATGCAATCATATCTCAGTACGCAAAACCCCTAAAAACAGTAAGCCGTCGCTGTCAATCCAGTGTGTAATTTGTACCTGTACAAAGCACCTCATTGTGCGGAGGTGTGAGGAGATTTACTCCCAAATTGGAAAGCCTAGCCTTAACTGTAATCGGCTTATGCCGGCTATGCGAATGTGTACCTTGTAGCCATCGATGCAGATGGGATTTTGAAAAGGAAGCCGTATAGTTTGATCAATATTTTCTATAGAACTTTGCAGTTATCCTAATCATAATATAATATGTGGTTCTTTTTCACAGATATGTTGAACCCGTGGTTGAAAATTGTATGTAGATAGATTGCGAAATCATAATGATTCAGTAACATTGTTTTATTATTTGGATACCGTATTTTTTTGCACCGTATAAAACTCAAACAATTAATACGTACGTTATACGTTATATATGAGTAATTTATGTATAGGTACTGGCACTAACTACGAAGATATTTCACCAAAATTCCTAAAAAATATATTCCTAATAAACAAGAATGAATATTCCACAAACTATATTTCGTATGTACCTAGTGAAAATGAACCTCACTATTCAGGTCACGAATTCTTCTAGGAATTATCCAGGAAGGACACAAGGTCCACAAGGTCCACAAACAGTAAACCCTGACCATTCAATTTAGCTGGGTAATCCGCTTAGCAACATCACAGCCTAGCGGAGACAGGATTAATTATGTAAAGTGATGTTGTTTTTGCTAAACCGTTTATACTGAAAACTGTACATGTATGCATTGTGACTAATCACTTGTCATTTTACGGATTTGTATTGGACTGTATTTTTTTTCTTTTTTAAAATATTTTGAAGATTTCTTTGGACTTAAAACAATTTTGACATAAGAAAAAATTATAAAGGTGTACCTACGTGTTCCCCGATGAGTAAAATATGGAGGTCTTCAAGCGTAGAGTGAACAGGTACCTTCTAGGGAAGCGCGTTCCATCTTAGACCACATCTCAGCTTAACATCAGGCGAGATTGTGGTCAAGCGCTTCCCTATTACCAATTAAAAAAAAAAACTAATTTTACTACGAACCTACGAACAGGAAATAGTTTGGAAAATCCAAAAGTGCACGCCTCATAATTTTTTTTTAATAATTATTTATTAATTATTATTTTTGTTTATTTAATAACAATTAAACCACATCGAATCAGACCCTGAAAAATGAAAGGGTTCTATTCCTGAGCATACTCAAGCGTAAGAGAAAAAAAAAGACTCGATTAGTAAAGTATTTCGGTCGCTATCGTGTTAACAAGAAAATCCTCCGCACATACAGACACACGGACGTCCAAGACAGAACTTTTTTAAACTGTTTTTTAACTAGTTTAAATAACAAAAATGACATCAAAAATATCATGAATGTTAAAAATAGTGTTTTTTCTTAATATGTGTGTGTATGTATTATCTTACAAGTGCAATGTATGATACATAAAGACATTTTAAGTTTGAAAAATCAGATGTTTTGCGCGAAGTGACAGTAGTACCCACCTCAACGCTTCGCTTATGAGGCGTGCAAAAATGCTAAAGCTATAGTAGAGACTAGTAATGCAATAATAGGCCTATCTCACAAATAAATTATTAATCAATATGTATAAAATTCAATTCCATTTCCATTAACGGAACAAAATCATTACCCTTATCTTTATCGAGCTAATAATTAGGTTAAACTCATTTGTCCAACCTTTTTCAACTTAATAATAGCTTTAAACCAGTATCGAGCCTTAATGGCGACCGATACGGTCTTTTAGGTTAATTAAAAAGTTAATCTCACTTCCCATTGTGAATGCTATTATTAAAAATTTAAAATGTACCTTCTTCTTAAATTAATAATGTTGCTTAAAACTAAAAATAGCCTGCCTATTTTAAAAGTTATTAATCAATGATCATTAGTTGTATTATAAACTTTATCAATGTCTATTATTTATTTCGTTCTACTTCACAAAAAATTGGTTGCCTTAAAGTCGGTTTACTGACGATAGTTGAACGTGACAACGGCCTATTGTGCTTCTTTGTCGCTCGTTCCGCGCTCTCGCTTGCACTTCAAGCCTACATGGAACGCCTCAGAGCGAGGTAACGCCGCATGAGTCATGTTTTTTCGTGCGTGCAGCCGGCTATCGAATTATAAGACGTTGTCACGTCAAAAATGGGTAAAGAGCAAAAACTACGTCAAGCAAATATAAGCCACAGTATAGGGATATAAATTTAGGTGGTAAATGTTAAAAATACTTATGTAATGACGATTCGAAAGTGCTACTAAATACATAGTAGTCTAATTGAATAAATGAATGTTTTAGTTTGAGTTTGAGTTTGAGTTTATGCACGTCTAATTATCTCAGTACCATATCCCTGATAATACAATATTAATATGTTCAGACGCTCCATTCCAATGACCGTACTTTTTAGGGTTCCGTAGCCAAAATGGCAAAAACGGAACCCTTATAGTTTCGTCATGTCCGTCTGTCCGTCTGTCCGTCTGTCCGTCTGTCACAGCCGATTTACTCGGAAACTATAAGTACTACAGTGATGAAATTTGATGGGAATATGTGTTGTATGAACCGCTACAAAAATATGACACTAAATAGTAAAAAAAAGAATTGGGGGTGGGGCCCCCCATACATGTAACTGAGGGATGAAATTTTTTTTTTCGATGTACATACCCGTGTGGGGTATCAATGGAAAGGTCTTTTAAAATGATATAAAGTTTTCTAAAAAACATTTTTCTTAAAGTGAACGGTTTTTGAGATATCAGCTCTCAAAGTCGTAAAAAGTATGTCCCCCCCCCTCTATTTTTATAACTACGGGGTATAAAATTCTAAAAAAAATAGAGGTGATGCATGCTAATTAACTCTTTCAACGATTTTTGGTTTGATCAAAGTATCTCTTATAGTTTTTGAGATAGGTTGATTTAACTGTAATTTATTATATTTGCTGCTACGGAACCCTTTGTGCGCGAGCCCGACTCGCACTTGGCCGGTTTTTTTTAATGATAAATTTACTTTTTTAATGATAAACTTCATCAGTATGTTTCCAATCCTCAAAAAATGGGTACTAACTACGTTAAGCACATATAAGCCACAGTATAGGAATATAAATTGTATGCACGTCTAATTATCTGAGTATACCCATGTCGGGGACAATACAATATTAATATGTAGGTACGCTGCATTCCTGAAATTCCGTCGAGTAGCTGTTCCCTCAACATAATTTACTCGACATCGTACGAAGTTCTTAAGTTTCATTAGCAGAACTTCTGGTGTATTTGAAATATTTAATAGTTATAGTGGAGGTGATTTGATAAAATCATCTTTGGTATAGTTGTAGAATTATTTGTAACCTACAAATTAAAATGTTATGTGTTAAAATATGAAGCATGATGATAATTTTAAAATTTAAATCTAAATCAAGGATAGTAAAATTATATCGACTATCTATTATATCGAATCTACACCTAATTAGTAATTACATATAAATAATTAATGCGAATACAAAATAAAAGAAATAAAAATTGATCAAAAATTTTGTTATAAAATTCTTTAAGCCGTACACTTTCAAAATAACACAATTTAGAAAGTGTACGTACGGCTGCTCGTGTATATTTCATTGAAACTTATTCCCACAAACATAAATGTATTTCGTAGCGTAGCATCGTAGCAGCTTTGCTACGCACGACTACATTGTAGAGCCGTTGTCCATTGTCTTTAATACTATACGAATTCATATTATATTTTCCTTCTCACACTTACTGATTGAAGAATAAAACAACGTAGCATATAATATTAATAAAGAGACGAATAAATCTTTATACAAGGGATAAAACAGAGGCAAAACATGATAAATTTTCCAGCAGACAGCGGCGTAGTGGATCAGGCTGTAAATTAGGACTTTAATGAACCATTAGCTAGGAATTAGCGAAATATCATGGCGGCCTAATGCGCTTGACGATTTAGTGCACAGCTTGTTACCGAACCTGACTTAGATTTTAGCCTTTTATTTTATGTAGTAATTTAGTACATGTATATCATTAAATATGAGCTAGAGGTATTTGAAAATAATTAATGATAAAACTTGGCACTTGTTTCTTAATGTTATGACGTATCACTTCATTGGATAAAGTCAAGCGACTTTCTTTTATACTATGCAGTCGTGCTATCTGTCTGACCGTCCGCGTCGGGACCGTGTGCTTATCCATACTAATATTATTATAAATGCGAAAGTAACTCTGTCTGTTACTCAATCACGCCTAAACTACTGAACCAATTTTCATGAAATTTGGTATGGAGATATTTTGATACCCGAGAAAGGACATAGGCTACTTTTTATCCCGGGAAAATGACGCAATCCCGGAAATCCCACGGGAACGGGAACTATGCGGGTTTTTCTTTGACTGCGCGGGCGAAGCCGCGGGTGGAATCCTAGTATTTCTATATTTCATACTACGCAAATGAATTTGGGGATTTATTGACATTTGATTTATGTTTTTTTTTTATAAATTGATGGTTCTCCATGATAATTAGTTAAATTTTAGACTAAGCGGATGAAGAGCAAGTGGAAAGCTAGTTTCTGAATTACTCAACATAAATATTTAAAAATCGTTAAATTTACATAATTACACGTTTAATTAACAAACACGTTGCACAAAAGTTCCCACTTTGCCCTACATCCACCGTTTCAAATATTTACGCAAAACATAAACAATTCTTGCAAACTACGATAATTTCAGAACCGCATAAGCAGTTATTAAATTAATGAAATAATGTTTCCCTTCCTTTCAAAGGGATATGCAGTTTTAAGTGACAAATGCTATGTTCCCACAACGTCGTGGAAAGTGTTAAGGCTAAACAAACGCGCTGAATCACTATCAGGATTTCTTAAAGCAGTATTAATTCCGGTGTGGACAAAGGAAAGCGCTAATATAAGTGACCTAGCGTTATTACTTTTTACACTGGATGTAATACTGCCTTAAGACATCATGGTAATCCCGCAGGAGTCTGATCTTCTTATCTATTTCTAGGAACGATTTTCTCGTAAATAAATTGCATTAGACATTAAAGCTTCGTATAAATATTGATTGTACAAGTTTTAATAGTAATAATAATTAACAAAAATATTTACCTGCGAGATTGGGCTAATAATACTTAGTAAGAGCGTGTTTAAGTCAAAAAACTAAATTATTTATAAAAAAAGTATTGATCTTATTCATCTTAATCAATTTCTCGTGAATGTAATATTATTAAGTTTCTATTCTTCGAGTTTTATTTTTGCGCGTTAGTAACCGCCTTTATACTTTCCGATACTCATAAGTTTCAAAAATAAGCTCTATTTTAACAGACGCAAAGGTCATTTTAATGGGACCTGCATATTTTTTTTAATTACAGCAGATATTCATGTTTTATAATCGCCAATCACAATCGTATTTGTCGACTTGTAAATTGTGGTATAAACAGTGGTTTAATGGGTGTATATTAATACAAAACGTCCACATTTAAGCAAAAATATAAAACATCAGTCTTGCAATTTGGAAGACATGTTTCTTTAGTCGTAACATTAATCGTTTATATTACAAAATTCGATATAACTTTAGTACATACTAATTTTTTTTAATGTATGCCATATTTTTACCAGCCTTGCTTCGCTCCTATATTGGATAGTTAATGTGATGATACAGTCATCCTCGATAAATGCGTTATCTAACAATGAGAAGAGCTTTTTAAATCGGATCCGCAGTTCTTGAGATTAGACGTTTCAATCAATCAAACAAACTCTACAGCTTTATAATATTAGTAACAAGATAATCGCTGTTTTAACTACCAGTTAGAACGTATATCTACACAACTGGTCGTTGGTTCAAGCTCCAGGGATCAACTATATAAACAACATTATTTAGGAATCCTTGTATTTAAATAGCATACAGGTTATATAAGATTTTGAAACTCCACTTGCTGAGCTCACGTTGTTCCTGAAACTAGTTATTTGCAAGGAATATTCATGATGTTGTCTCATACAACATGGCTTTCCTTTGTTAGCGATAGTTGGAGCGGAAAATATTAATTGTAAATAGGATAGATAATATTGTAATTGTTTCGTATGTAAGGATGATGGATTCGTTGGAACTATCGATCATTTTTTTCAAAGTTCATCACAATAAACGTCTAAAAGGAATTTAAGTGTTAATCTGCAATTTGAATTATGTGCATTATAATTGTTTCAGTTATAAGGACACTTCACATTCTAGTCTTTCAGAATTGTATGCCGATTACAAAATAAATATAACAGCTATAAATTGTTTAAAAAATAAATTAATGCAGGTATAGATAATTCTCGCTGACGGGTCTGCGGACGCGGTTCTACCGAATACCCGCGGCCCCGTCAATAAAGCGGCATGGCGGAACACAGTGGAGTTTAGTCGGTAGGACCCTGCACTCAGCAGGGTGAGTCCGACATAACCCAGGGCTCTTCCCCCGAGTGCCCTGGGTATGCCTAAATGCATTCTCCACTATAAAAAAAGGTATAGATAATTCTAATAATTCTATAGATACGACCGGGCTCAGTGGCGTGCCATAACTGAGGCCTATGTCCAGCAGTGGAAGTGTAGGCTGACAATGATGATGATGATGATGATGATAGATAATTCACGGTATTCAGAAAGTTTCAATACAATTTTAATAATTAGTTATATTAAAATGGCAAAGTATAATATTTTAAATTCCTATTTAACTAACAAGTCATCAAACAAGTCTTATTGAAATTGCTAATGAAACTTAAATAGTCCATTACTACTAGCGGTAATATCATCGTGACTTCTTGTTGTAAAGGAAAAGTTATTTCAGAAATGAAAGCTTAAATAATCAGCGCTATTTCACTTTTTATTCTTTGTTACTTAGTACAAGCACTTAGATACAATTCATAACCTTACAAAGCGCTGCATAAAACTACGATATGATGGCAGCTACTGCTATGAGCGAGGCACGGATTCAAACATTGGCGGCCCTGAATATTTAGGAGCCCCGAAATTTTTTAATAGTAACCTTTTAATAACTACGTATCGAGGATCAGCACTAATTTATAGCCTTAGAAATATAAACTATTAAAATTTCCATATATTAGACCGTGTTTTTTGTGGTTCGTTATACTTCAATGTGAATTGATACAAAATATCATCTATCCCTTTTATCATTTCGATTTATTAAAATGCTCTTCTCAAAACATTCATATTTATATCTAAAAAAATATAAGAGCGTAAGAAAGATTATTAATTGATATTAGTGTAGTCACAATATCCATCTATCAGTAACAGTATGCTCAAATAAAAGATTAATCAATGTATCGTCTTTGTCAGGGCTCCTAAAACGCGTAAAATACGGCCCTGTATTCCCAACAAGAGTAGGTAATATGCGCAGCACTTTACGATTATTGCATCCTCAAAGCTCTCTGTGACACTAGTGGAAACTGAACGCCGGTTTTATTGTTTATTATTATTTCCAAGAGGCAAATAGAATTGAGGCGCTTGCTTCAAATGCCAATGACGCGTACCTACCCTGGTTTGTTTTTTTTTTGTCGTGGGTTTGTGGTAAGTTTGTATAGAAATAAAAAATTGTAGAATCAGATTAGAAATGCATATATTTGACGATTTACAACGTTATTAGAGAGATTTATATTAATTAAAACCATTTCAGCACTACACTCTACAGTTTACTTTTGCATAGGATACATTTTCTAAATACAAATGAATTCTAAAACAGCTTTGGAGAGTTTCGTTAGCTTAATAAGCTTGGATTTCCATAAGTTCAGTCCTATGCAGACCTAATAAAAGGTGACAGGGGAACAAAAATTTATCACCTACTAGTACTATCCATAAGGCGCGGGATATATACAAGCGGCGCGGCGCGCCGGGAGCGCGCTGCGGGCGCGCTGCCGGCGTGCGTCGGGTGCGCTATTGGCATTTTGTATGAAATAATTTTGGAAAGGCGGCGCAACCTTGGCACAACCGTGGCGTGCCGTCTCGACGCCTGTCCAAAATTCTTTCATACAAAATGTATAAGAAGGACGTGGTGCAAAACAGATTGAAGAGGTGCGCTTATGGCACGCCCGCGCCCGCGCCGCTTGTGTTTGACCCGCGCCTTAAGGGAATTCTTTTCTCGATAAGAACATCATATTTTGTGATAATATTCAAGGAAGCAAAAACATGCAGAACGAAATATTCTAGGGCAGATTTTAAATTAAATGTACATAATATAATCTATTCTTATAAAATGTGAAGTTTGATTTTGTACGGTTCAAAACTCAAAAGTTTCGACATGGGTTGCGCTCAAGGTTGCGCTCAATTTCTGACATAACATGCAACCCTCTTCATAAATTGGTTTTGTCTATTTTTACTTCCAATCTAAATGCAATCGTTACGTGCTAGGAACACATAGTATAATAAAAATATAAGGAGTTGTCTATAAAATATGTATTGTACAATACTTAACTCCCTTAAATATGCTAATATAAAACGTGTTTACTGCTTTACAATTGAATTATTTTATAGAAAACTAATGTTTCTTACTTGATTCAATATAAAATACGTAGTAGTCATTGTATAACGGTGCATTTGGATCAAACGAACATAGAACTAGAGCAAGAGCATTCTTTCGTGATCTTAGTGTAAACGAAAACTCGTATTCAGTATTAGAACATTGCATAGAATCCTTTCGAACGCAATATGAACAATGAAAGAATGCTCTTCGCCTGTTTACACTAAAATAATTAGACATAGTGGGGTTAGAATGAGCATTCGCTCGTTTGATGAAAATGCACCGTTACTTACCTACTAATACTATCTTTGTAGCGATAAAAATAACTCAAAATTTAATACAATAGCGATATGTATGGAATAATCAGAATATAATCATATTATCTTACATTACTAAGTTAATCAGAGCTCTCTACCGAGTGTCGAGTGCAAACACGGCAATGTAATCGAATTTGCATGTATTAGCGACTTCGACAATTATATTCTTCTTTTTAATGCTATTAAAAAAATAATAATCCTTGAGACCGCACCTGTAAATAACTGTAACATTAAAAAGACAAGTAAAATAGCTTCTTAAATTGCAGGTTACTTACAAATGTCGAACCAAAGCTGGATAACAATAGAAATATACAGAAAGTAAATAAAAATTAATAGTTTACCATAAAACATAGCAAAATAGGGAAATTAGTTTTAAAAATTGATGATATTTTCGACTATCTGAAACAAATAAACTACTTACCTATCTGATCTTCCAATATCCCTTGTAACAATGATTTATAAAACGCTGTATCGATAATATGTATAAATAATCTGAACTTTGAAATTTCAGTCTAACAATATTCGTATCCTGAAAATTAAATTTCATTAAAATCTAAAAACAACGTAGTTCAAAAAACATTTAACCGAAATTCCAACTTAAAACGATGTAAACCTCGCTTTTGCGTTGAAAAGGCTTAAGTTTGTTTCAAGTAACATACCCTTAACTTAATCTACATAATTCTCAGACGCATCGCTATAAAAATGGTAATACGTACGAGATTTGCTTTTCTGCTTTGTAATAAGTTGTTTGTGGCCTGAGGCTAATCTTCGCGTATATAACGTATTTACTCTAAATTCCATGTTTTTAAATGGGAAGAATTAGGGGGCGTCCATAAATTACGTGAGTTGTTTTAGGGGGGAGGGGGTCGAGTAAAATCTCATCTAACCTTACGTTGGGGAGAGGGGGGGGTGTCGGCAAATATCACGCAATTTTTTTTTAATTGAAATAAAACAAATTACACTCTTTTGGTCCATTTAATCCAAATAACATGCTTAAGATTTTAATGTTACGGTTAAGATTTAAATATTCTATTGTTACCTTGTTATAACACTATAACTTTCAGCAATATTAATTACTATTTTTAACTATTCGTAAACAAAAGCACGAAGCAATTTTTTTATTTTTACAATGACAAATAAACATAAGAAACATTTAAGAAAACCACATTTTGAAAAATCTCACTTGAGATGGAGGGATGGGGGAGGGGGTTCAATAAAATCTCATGTTATCTCACCAGAGGGGGAGGGAGGGTCAAAAAATGGACAAAAACACCTCACGTTATTTATGGACGCTCCCTTAGTTGAAAAAATTCGGCATTTTCAGCCGTCTGAAATATACATTTTAACAATCTATCATGTAAAAATGAAACGCTTTTGTTGCTTAGCGCAAATCTCGAGAACAGCAGAACCGATTTTGTAAATTATTTTTTTAAATAATATTCCTCGAAGTACGAGCATGGTTATTATGGAGATAAAACGTAATCATGTACAACGGGCGAAGCCAGGGCGCACCTTTAGTCCTACTAAATAAATGCAAAAGTTTGTGAGTATGAGTATGTGTGTGTGTTAGTTACTCTTTCACGCAAATACTACTGAACCGATAACAATGAAATTTTGCACACACATATAGAGGGTAACTTGGATTAACACATAGGCTAGATTTTATCCCGGAAATCCCAAGGGAACGGGAACTATGCGGGTTTTTCTTTGAAAACGCGGGCGAACACATAAATATACTTAAGGATTTTGTTTTTAAATTCTAAAAAAATAATTAATACTCTGTCGATACATTGAGTTCTTTATATTTTAATTTTAATATTTCAACATCCATTTTTTCTAGTAATGTAAATAGAGTTATATAAAAAAGATTTTGTTTCAAATAAAAACTGCTTCTTACAATGCACACTTTAATTCATTTTATATTTATTTATGTTCTATTTTTATCGACATTATATCCATATCACATAGTTACTTTGTAGTGATCATTTTAATCAATACCATTGGTCTAACTATTTCTTTGCACTTAACCTATAGAATTTCACTAGCCTTCACAATTTGCTATAACTTCACGAGGCCGTATAAGAAGCGAGACCTCCATCGCTCTAAAACTTTACCTTGAGCACATCTTACAAAGGTAATTGCTTGCTTGTTCTGAAGGAACCATAGTTTTCTGACTGGACTTTCTGAAGTTACCTGAATTCATTATCCTGTAAAGTCTTTTAAAGTTCATCAAATAATGTCATATTCATCCAAATCTTGTTGTTTGGTTTGGTTTTCTAATGTAAGTAAGACTAATAGATGAAGGCACAGAATTGTAGACGAATTGTCCCAATTTCTGAGCGGCCTATTATAATTTAAACATACTTGAATAGAAAATATACTTAGTTTGCGCATAAACAAAAATGCACTCTATTCACTATCATACTCCAATGAGAAAAAATCAGCTGCAATATCCAAAAATGGAAGGATAAAATAGCTTCACAAATATTTTCTTCATTTTTTGTTTTTGCTTTTTTATGTTTTTATTTATTTAGTTAACATTATACCTATATTTCCCACTACATATCAGAACTCTTATATCCATAAAATCAGTCTTTAATCATGTAAGTAATAAGAAAGCTCTTTAAATTCAAAGAATGAAGAAAAAATACGTGTGGCACTCGAGGACTGCTGCGGTAAAGCTATTGCGTAGCATCGCAACGATGTGCCGGTTGGAGTGGGGGATGTTAGGATTTTTCGTTACGGAATTTTTACATTCGGTCGCCGCGCTCAAAGTCTGAGATAAAAGCTATGCAATAGCTTAAAAGCCCGAACAAAGTCTGTTATACTGTAATGTCTAATACATAAACTACAAGGCATCCAAACCTCATTTATGAAGGATTTTGCCGCGCTTTCGTTAGCTTAGTTTTTAATTTAACCTCAGAGAAGCTTTATACTACCTGTCTGCGTAATAAACTTAATTTATTTTTATTCTGTTCTATATTGAACTTGAACCTTTTATTGAAATGGTGAAAGATATTTTTAAACAATAAAATAATAATAAGAAAAGATTATTAACATTCACCTTTCTTCTGGTGGACTCAGTTAGAAATAAGACCTATTTTATATGTTACTAGTGGCCCGCCCCGGCTTCGCCCGTGGTACATATTTCGCAATAAAAGGTAGCCTATGTCCTTTCTTGAGTATCAAAATATCTCCATACCAAATTTCATGCAAATTGATTCAGTAGTTTAGGCGTGATTGAGTAACAGACAGACAGAGTTACTTTCGCATTTATAATATAAGTAAGGATTAGTAGTTGAAAAATCCTCACATATCTAAAAATATCGCATAAAGTACAATATCAAAATTTATAATTTTTATGCAAAAAAATCTAAAAATTGTTTCCGCCCGGGATCGAACCGGGGGCCTTCTGCGTGTTAGGCAGATGTGATAACCGCTACACCACGGAAACTTGATATAAAATTACAAACTTCAATATATTACTATAAATATACGAATAAAATAGAAAGTAAATCGTGACGTAGCAGCATGCGTAATTTTGTGGGCAATGAAATGAACTTGTATATCGATGATATCGGTAGTCACTTGCAAAACCCACATAACTATGTTTAATATTGTTTTTATAATTTGTAAATCGTATTGATTATTTATTTACCTAAGTTAAAAGAAGATAAAACGTATAATGCATTTAACATACAACATGCAATAAAAAATATCCAAATAAGCTACAGGCTATTTAAAAATAGCATAAAACCTCTAAACAAAACGTCCCACTTTTATAAAATTAATAAAAAATTCCACAAAAAATTAACACACTCATAATATTTCGCATTAATCATCTCGCAAAAACTTGAGACACCCCACTCCAAGATATCAGCAGTTTGTTACAGTTTAAAAACACGGCGTTCATTAATCATAACTGAACTTTGTTTTCATAAGGTTAATGAAACGAACAAACTTGCCTTCTTCAACTTATTTATGAATACCTTGAATTTGCTTTATTTTGGTCCGGTAATTATTTATACACCTAGGTACTTTCATCGTGATAATCATCACCCGATTTTTTTTGCCATTGCAAGAGCCCCCAAAGCTTGTTAATTCGTTGTATCGCAAGCAATTCTTAATCATTTTTTTTAAGCTATTGCATAGCTTCTATCGCGGGCCTTGAGCGCGGGGACTGAATCGAGAAATTCCGTAACGAAAAACCTCACGCTCCCCACTCCGACGTGCACGGAGGTGTGGCTTGAAGGCATGCTATGCAATAGCTTTACCGCGGCAGTCCCCGAGTGCCACACGTCTTTTTTTATTTTTAAAAAAATATATCTAAATAGTAATAAAAATGATCCAGTAGGACTGCCCGCTGTATCCCCACTGTCATGGACTTTACCGTTAAATAAAACCTTCAGAAATATTGTTTTAAGGACTACCGAAAATAATCTGATAATATATATGTACTTTATCTTTGTACTTCCGCGATTTACATCCTAGTAAAAAATATATTTGCCAAATAAAATCACATTTTCATCAAAACATGTTTGTAGGATACAAAACTCAAACATTTATTTATTCAATTAGACTTCTTCGAGAAGCACTTTTGAAACGTCAATACATATTTTAACATTTACCACCGATTCAAACATTTGCATTCACTAAAAAAAGATATAAAAGCTTTCCATCAATAATTCCCAGAACCTTATTTCTTTTTCTTTTAATTGCAAATCCATTGTATTTCACAAAGTATAAAATAAACGAAAAAAAAACAAGGGATCAAAGTGCTTCTATCGAACAAGTAGCTCATGGCAACGTTTGAGTTATATCAATTTACAAAACACTTTGATGTGGCAAGACATTTCAACAATAATTAATTTTAATTAAGGCAACATTATAGAGGCCTTAATAGATGGAGAAATGATTTAATTACCGCTCGAATGCTTTAATCGTTATTGATTTGTGTCGCATTGAGTTTTAGTTAAGTTCGAGAAATGGAGTCGGATTTGTGGATATAGTTTACTTCTAAATGGAAATTTTCATGAATTCTTAGTTGATGTCTGGAAAAGTGATTGAAATAAGTTTGCAAAATAAGCAGTGTTTTGCAGTGATTTAATTTTTTTAAAGTGAAACTTTTATTACATCGTCTCAAACTTTTTGGTCTGTGTAGCGCATGTCGCGTGACGTTCGGCTGCCGAGTAGGTATAAAGCAGTGTTCGGAACCGTTCGAACAGTTTCAGTTTTACCGTGGTTTCATAAAACCACACAACATTAAATCTATTCCCTAATTTCTTAGAAACCCACAAAATTAATGTTTGACTAGCCAATGAAATATAATGTTCGTGCTTATTTAGCACCCAAATTCGATTGAATTTGGTCGAGTCGTTCCAAAGATGCAGATAAAAGACGCAATAATACGTACATATAAAAACGTAAATTGACACAAACTTTCATACTTTCAACTTTGTTTCTGTGCTGGTTAAAAAGATTCGTAACACTGAAAAAGAACATTATTATGATAATTTTGTTACATTTTCTTTTCAACTTTCGTGTACTGAAAATCTCTGTTCATTCTATTAAAGTTTCCAACTCTATTGCGAATATACAAAACCGTTTGAATGGATGTTCTGACACTACACTTGCCTAAAAACACTAACGTTATGAGAGTACAAACAATGTTCTCATCCCAGCATGGCAATTTTGACTCTATATCTTATAAATAAAGTTGACTTTCCGTTGGCAATTTCTTAAATAAATAGGGGTGTCGCAAACGCTATAATGATGTCGCAACATTGAGTGTTTTGCTTAACAGTCAGCTAAACTATATGACTTTGTACAGTGACTGGCGGCCCTTGATATTGTTTGTGTGTTCATTACAGCTTATATTGTGTACACGATAATTATAGTTTCATTACGAGATGTTCTGTGTAGAATTATGATGCTTCATTTTCTGTGAATCGTATAATGTAATATTCTGCTCACTAATAATTTGAAGCTATGTTTTCTTTTGACTTTGGTCAGAGAACTATTTTCGGTCCTTTAGACCAAATATTTTCAAATAGTTTTTTAATTGTGGCTACATGGAATGACTACAAAATGTTTTAGTTATAGAATTTGATTCAACTATTTTGAATATTATTGATGAAGAATGTCTTCAGCTTCTTGTCCTATAATTCGGAATTAACCCGGGAAAATAGGCTAATTATAAATAATAAAGAAATTGAAAAGAATGATGAATCTATGAATTGATCAACAATTTTGTATAATTTGATCAGAAATTTACAATTTCTACAAGACATAACGCCTTTTTAAGTTAACACTGGAAAGCATATCCTTTAATTAAATTCGTAGCAACCCTTATGTATAATAACCCACTTTCCATACACGGCTAAACAATTTGTAGACGCACTAACGAAGGCACGCCCTGTTACCTCGTTACACGAACAAACAGACGATACCCTGTGTGTCTGTAGACGGAATGGTAATTGTTTGATCACGTCCTTTCATAACATCTTTCCACATTTATACTAATATTATAAAGCAGAAGATTTTTTTACATCTATACTAATAATAAAAAGCTGAAAATTTGTTTGTTTGCTTGTTTATTTGAACGCGCTAATCTCAGGAACTACTGGTCTGATTTTAAAAATTCTTTCGGTGTTAGATATATTATCATCACGCTAAGACCAACAGGGCAATGCGGGTAAAACCGCAGGGCAAAGCTAGTGTTATATAAGTTTTCACGTTCTTGTTAAATAATCAGAACTCCTTTTAAATAAGAAAAATTGAATCTTTGGAAGTTATACTTAGATGAACTATATCTTATGCTCTTATGGAGTTCAGGCACTGGTAGACTCTTATATTGTAACTACATCAATGTTCTGTTCTGTATCTGTGGTTTTGTATATAATAAATGGCCACTAGTTGCATTGAATCAATAATTTTCTGATGGAAAAGATTCTACGGGTAATAAATTATATTTTTTAAATGTCAAGTTTAATGATTTTATGATTTGGATTCCTTTTAAAGTACAATGTCACCTAAATAATAATTAAACAATCCCAAAAGCTTCACACATTTCAATGAAACAATGATTCTATTTTGGGAATTCCTCAAAATTGTTGTTTGAAGAATTCATAAGGAACTTATAAAGGAAGCTAAAGAATATTTTTATAAATTCGCAGTTTTCAATTGACAACAACAAAGCTGTGTGATTGCTCTGAGATGAATGCGATCCGGAGCTATACGGTTTCAGAGTTGATTTTATTGTATTTTCTCAATGTTATAGGGTTTCGATGAAATTCTATTCTTTCATATTGGATGTAATAGCTATCTGTTATGATACGTAATAAATTATATGCTAAGATCGTGGGTAGGAATTTAGAGATTCGTTACGGGATTAATTTAATTAATATTAGGATAAATTAATATTAGGATTAATATTAGGTAACTAATTTAAATCATTCATTTTTTTTCTGTGAACATATTTTGGAAAATTAAAGTTATGATAAACATTATTATTTTATCTTGACCGATTTTACTCACTCCATTAAGATTAAAAGTTTTAGGTCAAGATTAGTAAAGTTTTTAAGTCAAAATAGAAATCAAGTATTTCTAATTTAACGAGACACTTCAACAATTTAAATACCATTTAAACCTTAGCTTGCATTACTTCATTATTGATACAGCTATCTGAAGACCAATCAGTCGGGGCATTCGACCAAACTTCGCAAATATACGTGTGACCATCATAACTTGACCCCTGCGTGCGTCTCACAGTTTCCCACCGCAAGGTATCAATCCTATGCTCGGGGTTCAAGTAATTGTGGTCGGTAGTCAATCACGATGTAATTGGCTATAGGAACAAGATAGCCGTGAAATGACGACCGGCCTCTGACAAGGGTGTTCTGAGCTTAACGTTCAGCGTCTGGAGATCCAGAGGTTATTCGGTAAACTGTTTGAAATAGAAATTGTATCGTAATTAGAGTTGAGTGGTCATTTATCGAGTAACCAATTATTTGTTTTGTTTTGAATATCATGGGTTCACATACTACGTCATGAATACCATGCTGCGAACTGAGTTCGTTACGATACACCTCTCAAAGGAGATAAGAGAAAGGGATTCATCTTTCGTCATTGCAACATCTTTCGTGTGCAATAATGAAGAACGGACTGACTCTTGTTTTTTTTTAATATTTTACATAAAAATTATCATGCATACACTATGCTAAGGATCCTTACTTTCGCATAGTCGTTAATTTTGCATTCTTTATGGGTCATAAAATAATCATTAAGTACATTGAAATATTAAAATTTTGTTAAAACCTACCTACTTTTAGATTTTCGAAAACTTGCTACACAGCAGTCTCCAGAGAGCTTTTTGTTCTCTATCCTTATTAGTATACTTACTTCGAATACCGCACAATTATTATCTACCTCGTTTCCTATATAAGGAAACTCACGCTAACTCGAACAATATCAAACGCACGGCCACTTCATGCATATTAGCAACACCCTTTGAACACAGATGCATGCAGGGACGCCTCTCCTATTTTACCAAATTCCTATACACCTACCCATTGTTTAAATGCACCTTAACACGTGTACATAAGTATCAAAGTCGTCTAGCAAAAAATATTTCAGGGGTCAAGTTATGTTGGTTACAGAATTCGTGCTATACTATGTATGACCGCACAGTTCGTATGTTTATCCATTTAATATAGGTGCAGCTCCTGTCTGGGTAACATTTGCTTGCGCGGTTTTGAAGTTTCCACTTGTATTACGTTTGCTATGAGATAATTTTAAAACTAATGGTAAGTTGGGTAAAGCTTGGAAACTCGCTTTGTAGTGTTATTCGATTTCAGTTGCTGATACTTGTTCAGATAAAGTTAGGTATTGTGCTGTTTCTCTGTGTACCTATCTATGGATTTAAAAATAATCGGTTGGAATAAACAGAAAACATGCGCTTTGTTACGTTGAAATTTTATTTGTTGAATAAACAATAAAAATATACTTGCACAAATAAAAAAAGAAGTAGGGAAGATGAAGTTCACAAGTTATAGAACTTTTTTTTTAATTTGGACATAAGTATCAATTTCTTCACAATGTTTTCCTTCAACGATTGGAGCAGTGGTGAAATAGATAATTTGCATATTACTAATTGCAAAATATATAATAGAATATCCTCTTTACCTTACTCTTTATGAATACTTATACCAAACACACCAAAGAACTCATAAAGCTATAATTTCACCTGTATCCACATACCACCTACATAACTTAATTAATTTTAAAGTACTCCACCAGTTCATTAGATTGACGTTGCACCAGAAATACCTACTGGATAATAATGAAGTTATCCCCCGGCTGTCTGTTTAGGAAACAATTAGGCGTTATTATAGACCCTATCGCACCCTCAGCTAATGTGCGTGGGGGATCATGTTGTTATGTACCTATAGCTATGCATTTCTGATATATTGTAATTGCAGAGAGATTACAATTCAAATTGTCGCCATTCAGGATAACAGAGGTTTTCGAGAGACATTTTGGTATTTTAATTGGATACAAACGTTATTTAGGTCTTTTGTGGTACCTTCATTGAGTATGTATGTCTCACAAGAAAAAAGATGTGGCTTCTGCTGATGAAAAAGTACCAGCAGTAAACCAAATTTTTAATTTTCTTTTTGTTTTTTTTTCAGGTCTACCCGAGCGGAGACGGGTTGAGAAGCTAACACATTTAAAATTCTCAGTATAACAGATGTATGTACACATTAGACTGCTATTTTAAGGCCACTTTCAAATCCTTTTTAGAGAACATTTATTAAAAATGCTCTCCAAAGAAAAACAGTCTGAAAACTTGCTCATCCTAAGCTTACATCCGGTGCTTGTGTTTGCTTTTATCTTCCTAGTCGGGATGTTTTCAATTATATTATGTTTGCCAAGTTATATTGAGACGCCAACCTCTGTAGGTAATATTATATTTACAGTTATTTTTAATTTTCATTAAAAAATTCGACGTCACTAAATCTGACATCCTAGTTTGCTCAAAAATACGAATTCATAGTATTAAATTAAAAGGAAATTATAAAGTTGTTTTATTTCATTATTATTTTATTTCACATTATAAACGAACAACACACTGATATAAAAAAAAATGTGTGCGTGTACTAGTGTACACACGTAAGAAGTGAAACTTCTTTATGACCTTATTTTTCAAAAAATAATTTACTATATGCAACTTTAGATACAGAAACACGTCGAATCAAAGATGGCGTGTAAAGGAAAAATGTCACGCGTAACGAAAAAATGTTACACTAAATTTTTTTCCAACCCCGATAAAGAAGTTTCACTTCAACAAATATTAGTTTTAATTTACCATACGATTATAAAGTTATCGATTGTGCATTTAAATTATGTGAGCCTTGATTGAAGTTTTATTAGCTCAGGATATTAATTCCAAACTTTGATCAATTAACAATAGATAATGTACGAAGTTTGTAACATGTCGGATGTGAGGAACATATTAATTCAACTAAATTTAGTTTATAATTGAAATCCAAATTATAGGTTCAATTATAAGTTGGCTAATAACTTGGAGACAATGGAAGATTTTGTGTGCGTGTAATAACTTTGTGTTAGAAACTATTGTCGCTAATTATGTTATTATTTTATAATGAATTCACTGTTGAAAATTGTTAAGAAATGGTAGAGATTTATGTTTATAGCACTTTTGGCAAACGGCCGATGGGCCAAGAAAGCTTTGGCGGCAAAGAAAGTTTGTATTCGACCCGTTATTTTGTATTTGGATGTGTATGACTGTATGTGCTTATATAAGTTTGTAATATCGTAATATCATATAATTATAAACTGTTTTATATTTAGTTATCAATTATTGAGTATTATATTTCTTGTCCAAGTCAAGTAATTTTAATTTTTAACATAGAAAATTTTGCAAATTCAATTTGGAATAAACATTTGTTTTGTTATCGCATAAAGTAACCTCAATTTATGCGAGAAGAATAAAAATATATGGTTCATAAAGCATATAACCTCTAGATTGATATAAGTGATGCTTGTCTCCAAGTGTAGCCACACTGCGGTACGGTACCTCAACCTTGTGGTTTTTATTAAGCATTCACGTTAATATCAGGAGTTTTGGCATAGACATGTAGGTTTAGATATTTGAATTGACTCGTAATCTGATCATGCATTTCTTCTCCATACAGGTTTTCTGCCAGCGCGACGCGACAAGTCTTAATCGAAGATTATTTATTTTATGAAATTAAAATTGCAGGAGATCCATTTCTGTAATATTACCATAGAGAAGAAGACCAAGAAGGTCATAGAAGAATCAGACGTAGCTTGTTATAATGCAACTAGACTGACCTGTCCTGGCTTCCAATTCCTGCTGCGGAAAATTTGATCAACTCCAAAAACATAATCACTACATAGTATAAAACAAAGTCGCTTTCCCTGTCCCTATGTCCCTATGTCCCTATGTCCCTTTGTACGCTTAAATCTTTGAAACTACGCAACGGATTTTGATGCGGTTTTTTTTAATAGATAGAGTGATTCAAGAGGAAGGTTTATATGTATAATAAGATCCATTAAGTAGTGGAGAAGTACTGTTATTTTTGAGGTTTCTAATGTGATGTCGTAAAAAATTACATTTATTCCGCTTACATTGCAAACGCAGGCTGAACCCTACGAGTTTTATCAAAATAATGTACTAAGTATTATACACATTGAAAAGGTCTACAGAAAAGTCCGCGATGGTATATGTCTATCTCTTATGGATAACCCACAATAACTTTTTTTTGTCATTTACTTTTTACGACAAATAATGGCTAATTTTCGAAGCGATTTTAACCAATAAAGCATTAATCCTTTACCAATTAAATACCATGGATACATTGTTCATTTAATATAGATCTATATGGCCCTTTACACCGTATGATTTAAGTGAATATTTTCGAAGATATTACAGATTTAAAAATTGCAGGACGTAGCGTTTGCGGCCGCCCGGCTATGTATTTTATACCCGTGCGATGCCGGAGGCCGGAGCGGGCCGCTATATTTTTATACCTATACAACGTTCACAATTTTTCTGTAGTGTATTTAGTATCAGCATTGCACCCGTGCGAAGCCGGGGCGGGTCGCTAGTCTTATATATAAAATTCTCGTGTCACAATGTTAGTCTGCATACTCCTCCGAAACGGGTGGACCGATTCTCATGAAATTTTCTGTGCATATCGGGTAAGTCTGAGAATTGGCCAACATCTATTTTTCATATGTACCACGGGCGAAGCCGGGGCGGACCGCTAGTTATTATATATAATCTCGAATATTATAATACATTTTATGAGTTTCAAATACAGTTGCGTCACTGAAATCATATCCACCTAACAAGTTTACGCGAAACATCGTTCCTCCATTCGCTCCGGTACCACGTTACGGAGTTTTTCGGGAAATCTGTTTGCGTAGAACATGTGCTTACTACAGCACACACTAACATTACATCCGCATGGTAATTTACCCCTTGTATATAAAACATTAAGGTGTATATTAGCATGCACTCCACTGCTTTCGTTAAATGTAAGTTTAAGTATGTCGTCGACTTTTATGGGTTTAGTTGGTACATCAAATAGCACTACGTTTGTGTAACCTATTTTACACTTAGTTTAAAGAATGTTGACAGTAAATGAAGGGATCTGATATGATAATGGTTAAATTAGTACAAAAATTGATAAATTTTATGATTACGTAGGATTCAGTCATTTAAATCAAATCAAATCAAATCATTTATATTATTATTAAATATTTCAGAGCATTGTACTATTTACTTTAATTTTTAAGTATTACGTACCTAACTTAATCATTTTTTACGTAATCATCGTATATCAATTAAACCATATTTAAACTTTCACATCCTTTCTCATTTATAAAGAATTCACAATGCAAAAAAACATTAAAATCCTTAAAATCCGATATCCCTACCGAATTCCATTGTAAAATTTAAACCACAAACAAAAACGGAACCAGAGAAAATTGCTTTCGAAAATTAATACAATTGGGAATGTACTTATGAAATAAAACGCGGAAAACTTCATATCACAGTGATGTGATTACGCATAACTCGATTCCGATAAATCCGGCCTATTCGTTTCTGAATTTGTGGTCCTTATTCGTGTGGAATAAGGTCGGTTTCGTGTTGGCAAAAATTGTTATTAGCTGTGCGTTGCACGCTGCGCCGGCATGTGAGGAATCCAATTATTTGGACACAATCAACAAGGGATCATCGAAGAGATGATATTCAGAATAGTGTGGATAGCCAGCCTATCTGTATCAGCCAATGGGAAGTGCGGAATCACGTTTTGATAATTGAGCATCGGGTGCTAATTGCGAGCTTTGGATTTTGGTACGCAAACATTTTCCTACTTCTTCCTGAAGTTGAATAATTTTATCTTCAATTCAAAAGTCTGAATCGGAGCTAAAACTTTTTAGAGGATAGGATAGTCTATGTCTATTCATTATTCCCAGTAAGTATTGGTCAGATCAACATGAAGTGGTCATCCAATTTTTTATTTTGCTTATGTTAATTCCACTTGGCTTCCAATAGCACTTATTTATTTATTTATTTATTTATTAATATGATTTTCCAACAAAGGATACAGTCTATACTATTTAACATAGATTACAATTAAATACCATATGGTCTACTGCACCTTCAATAACAGGAAAATACAACATTACATTAAATTAAATTCAATATGTCAATTTACTGAAAATAAAATATAATTTTAAACTAATTTTTTATATAATAATAATTTTAAATTTTAATATAATAATATTTTGATCGTCAAGTGCTTAAATATTTTATTCTAATTTAATTCTAATTTAAAACTTAGAACCATTAATAAATGGATTGAAATAAAAGCAATAGATAAGAATTGAGTATTTGAATTAAATTTTTTTTTGTGATAAATGGAAAGATTATATATTAGTTTTATAACAAAACTGTTTTTATTTTTATTTTTTTGCAATAATTCAAAAGTTATTTCAAAATAAAAATTAGTCTTTGAATCCAGTACCGAAGACACGCCGGCAACTCCCGAAGCGTCACCCAAGCGCGTGTGACGTCATAATGTTAATTTTCACTCATTATTGCAGTTGATAGAACAATATTAATATAGTTTGAAATACTTAACAGGATAATAAGGTAAAATGAAATTATTGTATTGTTACCGGGTTTTTATAAGTATACAAAATTTAAATTAAATCCGTCGGTTTATAGTGGGTCTATATCGAATCGAAAGGAGAATTGGTTACATACAAACATATGTTTTAAGCTGATCCTGGCGATCCTTATCAGGATAAATTTATGATATTATTGTATTGTCATCGGACCTTGATAAGTGTTCAAAATTTGAACAAAATCCGTCGGTTTTAAGTGGGTCAAAATCGAGTCGAAACTTCGAAAGGATTCTGTTACATACAAACATACAGGTGAAGCTAATAAAAGCGTGTTAATACAGTGTTTTGATCTATTTAATTTGTTTGTCATTATTAAATTACATATTAAATATATTAATTGTTAATTATATTACTTAAATTTATATTAAAAATGGCGAACCTCAAAAGTTATCGTTTTGTACCATTATGTACGAATACTACAAAGGCAACTCCTGACAAAAATCGGTGATCATAAATATATCAACATCTATTCTTGATGATTCTTATTTTTTTCGTAACTAACTAACTAATTCGGAACCAACTAACAAATCGTATTTTAGCAATAAACTTTCAATATTATTGTCTAGTCACGTGTAATAGCCGTAAACGCTATGTACTGCAGTTATTACATAGCTATAACATTATGACGTCACAACTGTGGTGACCAGTCATGGCGCGTTTGTAGTCATGTGATTCTAATTTAAATTTCATCAATTTTTAATTGCTTATAATTAACGGAAAAAATTTTTTTTGAAGTTATTTGTATTAAATATCAATATTATTAATAATAAAGTTTCAAAATACATAAAAAAAATCAATATTTTTTTTTAATTCAAATACTCAATTTTGCCATAAACCTAACTTCGAACTCTACTAAAAGCTCCAAGAAATTGAAACTAAAAGTTTTGAAATAGGATCCAAAAGATTTTCTAGATACCGTCAGGAGCAAACAAAATTTGTCATCCATTATGTAACCGTGACATGAAAACCCGCGACTTTGCCAACAGTACGCCAATTTACAATGGGAATGACTTGTTTTTTTTCCACCGTCACCGTGTTTAGATACTTTGAAAAAACTCCCGCTTACAATACTGTACAAACTTCTGTAGTGTGGCACAAGAAAGAGAGAAGAGCGTTTCAATAGCCACGGAAATGTTAAGGATTTTATTGTTGTGAACCAAACTGGTATAACGCCATTTATTGATATAGTATGAAAAATATGTCATACAAGAAGCAATTATTGGTTCCAAAATTGTAGTTTCCATGCTCGGAGGATTCCTGTTTTAATACAATTGCCAATTAATTAAATTTCCCTTAAATTAATTATTATACGAATACATCTCCACAAAATTTCAAGCAGCGGAAAAACTCCCTGCGCAATATATTTCCCAATATTTTTATCACATCTTGGACGTATCCCGTAAGTTTGCACAAAAGACGGCATCCACAACCGCGTCTGGGTACTTCGTAAGACCAATATTTTCTTCGTAAAGAGGGGCTTGTGGACGATAAATTCTATCCCATTGATGGTTAGCAGAACATTAGTTCCTCTTTTGTAATTCCGGGCCATTCGTTTGAAAAAGTAGCTTATAGTACTTTATTATACCCTGTAGGAGGCATCCTTGTGATCTATACGCGTACTTTATATTCGAATTTGCTTCGGGTGATGTCTAAACGAATACCTTGGACATTATGAGTGATGTATTTCTTTAAATATTTTGTATTATTCCTCGTTGAAAAAAGTTGTGTCTTAGTCATTGATAAAACATTTGTTTTTCTGGCATTAGTTAAAGATTGTTTTATATTTTGCCATTTCCTCAGGTTTCTGGTAACCTGAACCATGACAACTTCAGACATAATAAAAATGTAATATTATAATATCAACACCTACTACTGAATATGAGAAGACTCACAATCAATCACGCCATTAACAGTGTCTCTTTCAAAGTAGTCTTTAAGACCACAACACACTTGTATCATTTATTCCTTCCTTCAATATTTGAATACCGCATAATGGCTAATCTAACAAATACAAAATACAGAATTCATAAACACAAGCTTAATTACTCAAGCCAGAACATAATTACCAAGCTCGCGTGGCCGGCGTGAATCAATCAAACCACGATTAATAGTTAATGCTCAATGCAATGTGTCTTCGTATGCTAATGACTTATATTACCAGGCTATATTATTTGATATAGAGTTTTGTGTGAATCGATTGCGGGGTAACGAAAATTACACCTACGTTGTTAGTGGTCCTTCGAGCCGGATCTAAGGAATTTAATAGTGATATTTTAGATTTAATTCAGAGATTATAGTGCCTCATAGAATAAGAAGGTACTCGTTGATGATAATGTACATTTAACATTATTTTC
This sequence comes from Colias philodice, assembly GCF_061535455.1. NCBI lineage: Eukaryota > Metazoa > Arthropoda > Insecta > Lepidoptera > Pieridae > Colias > Colias philodice. The sequence continues at coordinate 2,545,812 of NC_143091.1, read as the reverse complement.
AGAAAGAACTTAACAATAAATTTGTATAGTCATTAAAACTAAAGATAATAGCTGGCTAGTACAGCCGCTTCACATTACAAGAATAGTCTCAATATCATTTGCATAAGAATTAAATTAGCATACCAAATTTTTTGCTCAGGTGTAATCTGGAAGCGTAGCTCGTAAGTATACTTGTTGAACAAGATCAAAGAGATGTTGCCGTGTTGCGTTTTTAATTGCCACACTTCAGACGAAAGGGTTAAAAGTGCGTCTATGGATAAAAGAACGACGTATCTCTAAGTTGCGTCATTCTAATTTCGATCTTAATGCTTTGGTGTAAGGTTGCAAATCGAACGTGTATCGATTAGAGATAAGTTATGGTGGTTATTATAGTTTATAGGTGTTAAATATAATTTGCTTCGCATTGTTTGTACTAATAGATAGGAAATAGTTGAGTGGTGAGTGATATGCGCCAAGTATTCGCTAATTAAGCGGGTAACGAAATATGTAGACTATGTACCAATCGTGCATGGAATTGTAGAGGTACAGAACATACAAATTATTATTTATGACGTGTCTGCTTTAGAGTAGCATTAAAATATCAAAGAAATACATGAACATGTCTAGTAGATGCATCTAGAATAAATTTTGAATAAATAACCTAAAAGCAAAAACTTTGCAATTAGACAAAAAGTTTGAGAATTATTTTATTAATTAAACCACCACAATTTGTTGAAAAACAAAAACAATTACTTTGCTGAGTAATAAATGTTTAATAATTAGATAAATTATTAGGAAAATCGTTGAAATATGGCTTAGTCGCGGTTGGCCAAAGTTGTAAAGATGTAACTTACGTCGACAAATTAAATTACTACAAAAAAATATCATCAGTAATATATTATTTTCTCTTATTAAAGTTTAATCATACCGCAGCACATTTCAGTACAACATTATTCTAAAATCAACATATTTCTATACTGCATTTAAACTGAAACCCATAACAGAAAATAAACAGGAGAGTCAAAAAACCGTTTAGTGAACATCAAACATTATTAAAGTGATGGTATTTACAAGGGCCCCTTTCATTCACCTAATCTCGAAAACATTAGAAAAAATAAAGAAAATCACGAGATCAAAGGCCCGTCACCTACAGGGCTATTTGAATTCGTGAACGTAGCAATGAAAAACAAAGTAGCATACGTCTTAGAAGCTGTAGCGCTTATTGAAAAGCAATAAGGTTCAAATTCGAAGAAGATAATATAGAAATATATGCTTGCGGTAGATGCTTTTAAAGTTTACACGTAGCGAAAATTGAATTGTTTTCGCAATTTTCGGGAACCGCGTGTAAAAGCGTTGCGGTTATGAGCTGTCGTGGAAAGGTGCTACATGACTTTGAAATTGAATAGATTTAATTTTTCGTCATAAATCACGTGGTCGCTGTTCGTGTATTATACAAACCGCACGAATCCAAAGCCTTTGTATATATTAATATTAAATTTGTCGCATACATTGTGGGCAGAGCGGATTCAATATGAATTTAACTGCAGCGTTCAAATGTTCTACCACATATTTAAAGATCTAACCTAGTTTAGATAGCAGTCTTGATAATAGGATCATAGAGATAGATAGTTGAATGGTGCGTAAAATCAGTTCTTTTTCAACTTCTTTTCGGAAAAATGAGTGAATAAGCGTAGTGGTGATATATTTTTATTTGCGACGTTCATAGGTAATCCAAATGGAGACAGAACATTTACGAATACTTACCGTACATCATAACTGAGAAGCTAGTAGCTACGATATGTCATAGGGACAACTCACGAAAATGTCATACAGAAGATGTAAATTTAGGTTGTCTCTAGCAAATATTATTATAAAAAAACTACAGTATTTTACCGTGGTTTACATTCAATTTGTATTTTATTAAAACTACTTCTAATAACAATATCGAAGCAACCGCTCCACGGTGAGTGGTTAGGATATTGCTCATCGCAATTTTCATAAAGTAAATGTAATAAGTTTTCTTTGTGCTTGGAAATTTCAAAGGCTTTAAGTTTATCATGGTTAAACTACTTAATATTCCTTTATAGGTAACTAGCGGTCCGCCCCGGCTTCGCCCGTGGTAGGTATATATTAAAAATTGATGTTGGCCGATTCTCAGACTTACCCGATATGCACAGAAAATTTCATGAGAATCGGTCCACCCGTTTCGGAGGAGTATGCAGACTAACATTGTGACACGAGAATTTTATATAATATAAGAAGAAGATGTAGGTAGACTACGTAATTCTGTATTCGCTTAGTTCATTCAATTGCTTCCAAGATAGCAAAGTGCACCTGAACAACTTTATAAGAAAGATGAATATATTAACCTACTGCTCCATATAAGATCCCAATTTAACACGTATAATTTAAAACATATGAACCACAGAGTCTGTGGTATGAACGCTGAATATCAGGTCGGTGGTGGACTGCTCAATTTTTAATATCGAACTGAAGGTTTATTTAATACTAGCTGCTCCGCGCGGTTTCACCCCCGTGGCTCCACTCCTGTTGCCCGTAGCGTGATGAAATATAGCCTATAACCTTCCTCGATAAATGGGCTATCTAACACCGAAAGAATTTTTCAAATCGGATCAGTAGTTCCCGAGATTAGTGCGTTCAAACAAACAAACAAACAAACAAACTCTTCAGCTTTATAATATTAGTATAGATAGGAAAAAAATTGCGAGTTTTCAAATAAGTCCTACCTTCTCTTAGCACTGTATATATGCTGCATATACAACACTATATAGCACTGTATATACAACCTTCTTATTATTTTATGCCCACATTGAGAAATAGAGCTACACATAAAACGTATGACTTAACACAATCTTAAATGAATTAAATTCTATAGCGTATTAAAGAATGTCTCATCAGCACATGGAAAAATCAATACTAGAATAAGATTATTATTGTAAGTTACCTATCATAAGTTCTGATAACTATCTAGTTATAAGATTGTTCCTAATAAGACGGGATTATATTATTATTTACTAGCGGTCCGCCCCGGCTTCGCCCGTGGTACATATTTACGTTTTCCCTACATAAGAACCATCCTCGTACTTCAATGAATATAATAGAAAAGAATTATCGTAATCGGTTCAGCCGTTCACACGTGATGCCGTGACAACGCGAAACGGGTGCAGACCCGCCGCCTTTTTATAGCTCCCGCCGCGAAGCGCGTCGAACGCGGCAACTGATACACAAAAATAATCCTTATGGCATGATTCTGTATTCTCGCGCGATGTGTTATAGCGTATTTCATGTATAACTTTGGTGTTTCTACACCGATTTACATGATTCTTTTACTATAACCTGCCCAGGAGTATGAAGAATAATTGTGCCAAATTTGGTTAAAATCCGTCGTGTAGTTTTTGTTTCTATAACGAATATACAGACAGACAGACAGACAGACAGACAGACAGACAAAAATTTTACTGATTGCATTTTTGGAATCAGTAGCGATCCCTTATCACCCCTTCATAGTTTTTTTTTAAATATATTTCATGTACAGAATTGGCCTCTCTACAGATTTATTATAAGTATAGATAATAAAACTTATGAAAATAGAAAATACACGTATGCGGTTTACTTGTAATTAACAGAACATTATATAATACTAGCGGTCCGCCCCAGCTTCGCCCGTGGTACATAATATTTACGTTTTCTCTACATAAGAACCATCCTCGTACTTCAAGGAATATAATAAAAAAAGAATTATCGAAATCGGTTCAGCCGTTCTCGAGTTATGCGCTTACCAACACATTTTGCGATTCATTTTTATATATAACACTAGCGGTCCGCCCCGGCTTCGCCCGTGGTACATGTTTACGTTTTCTCTACATAAAAACCATCCTCGTACTTCAAGGAATATAATAAAAAAAGAATTATCGAAATCGGTTCAGCCGTTCTCGAGTTATGCGCTTACCAACACATTTTGCGATTCATTTTTATATATAAGAAGAAGATTAATAAAACTTATGAAAATGAAAATAGAAAATATACGTATGCGGTTTACTTGTAATTAACAGAACATTATATAATATTATGTCAATACAGCTAAGAATTCGGGTAATAAATATAAGCTAGGTATCCTGATCTAAGCCATACGCTAAGACCCTTAGCAGTTAGATGTAGCTTGCGGTGGGCTTGGCGAGACGCCAGTACCTATTGAGAGTTGAGACTCAGCCCTCAGGTAATGCCATACTAAATAGTACTAGTAGGTATAGTAGGTATTATAACTACGTTGTATCCTACTATTTGTGGATGGATGTTTGTTTCTCTTTCACGTAAAAACTACGGAACCGATTACAATGAAATTTGGTATATAGGTAGCTGAAAACCCAGATTAAGACATAGGCTATCTACTGTTTATCCCGGAATTTCCACATAAACGGGAAATATGCAGATTTTTCATTGAAAACGCGGGCGAAGTCGCGGGCGGATATTATTTAGTAGGTAGGTATAAGGTAGTATTATATATTTTCTTTGGTATAACTGATACCTAAATACGCAGTAACTATAGGTATTTCAGTAAACTGTGGATAAATGAATTAATACATAATAATATGAATATAAGCTAGAAATGACTCTTCCTGCATCCTACATTATTTTTCGTAATGTAAAAACTAAGTTAGAAACTTAATATTTCTATGTCGATTTTTTTCATATTTTAATATTTTTTAATATTTTGGTTGTATATCTTATTTATTCCCTGAAAGCTATCCTAATAGAAATTTATAAATAAGAAATGCTCCAGATTTGGGATTAAATAAAAATATCTCTGACCTTACAGAAAAGAGCCATTCGCTCTATATATATAATTTACGTGCTCGGGACTCACTAAGAGATCATTTTAAGAATACTGGTATCCTTACTGTACCATCACAGTATATATTTAATAATATTTTGCATGTACACAAAAGCTCCGACTTACACACAAGAGTAGGAGATAGACACGATTATGGCACAAGGCACAGGAATAGAATTGAAATGCCATTTTTCCGATTAGCTAAAGTTAAAAATTCATTTATGGGTCAAGGTATACGCTTATATAATAGAATTCCTCACAATATTAAAGAGTTTAGTAGTTCTAAATTTAAAACTTATATAAAAAATGTACTAGTTCAGAGAGCGTACTACAGTATTCAGGAATATATAGACGATAAAGACCCATGGAGGGTTATCGCGTAAAAACCACAGGACAGTTCTTTGGCATATAATGATATATTATTATGTAGTTAGATTTAAGTTACATATTATGTAATATTGACATGATTTAAAAGAGCAACTATGGAGTTTCTTGCCGAATCTTCTCCATAGATACTGCTTTCCGAATCGGTGGTAAATGTTAAAAATACTTATGTAATGACGATTCGAAAGTGCTACTAAATAGTAGTCTAATTGAATAAATGAATGTTTGAGTTTGAGTTTGAGCTTACCATCCATACTATATAAAATTATTATAAATTATAAATGCGAAAGTAACTCTGTCTGTCTGTCTGTTACTCAATCACGCCTAAACTACGGAACCAATTTGCATGAAATTTGGTATGGAGATATTTTGATACCCGAGAAAGGACATAGGCTACCTTTTATTGCGAAATATGTACCACAGGCGAAGCCGGGGCGGACATCTAGTACTAAATAATTTAGTCATAGATTTTTAAAATGGAGGGAAATTATTTTTGTTAATACTGCCATCTACAGGCTGTGTAAGTACCGTATTTTAATACTATGATTGCAATTTTATAATAGTTTTACATGCATGTGATAGATGGCGCTGATTTTTTTGAATATAGCGCCATCTATGACGCAATTAAAGAAATAACTTAAACGTTATACGTACAGATTGTTACCACATTTTGCGTACAGATGTCGTTACTTGTATCAATTTTACCGAAAAAGGAAAATACGACTGAAGTTTAAAAATAAAACAAACACTTTTAAATTTAAAAATAAAAATAAATTTGATTATAGTATTATAAGAGATTGTACATCGCTTATTTTTTTTTATTTGCTTACTAAGTACGTTTAAGTTCTTATTCCCATCAAATATCTAATACAAACACTAAAGTTCAGCACAAAAATAATTATTATTAAATTTAATTATTATTAAATTTAATTTATTAAATATTATTTATTTATTATTAATTATTATAATAATTATTATCAACATTTTCATAAAGAATAATGGTCTCGGGTAGTAATATTGTCACAAACAACAATGTACATAATACCTAATAATTATTTTCTATTATTATGTACCTACAAAAGTTTATGAAAAGTTTCTTAAAGTTACTACTGGATTCACAGATCACAGAAACTCTAACTGGATTATATTTTTATACCAAAAGACCTGGAACAAAGAAACGGAACTGCGCGCTGATAAAGAGCATAATATTAAGTATGTTTATTTTATTATCTTATTTTAATATAATAAATAATAAAAAGTTATGAATATTCATAAACGAAGAAAAAACTATAGTAAATTTATATTACAATTTGAGACGGGTTAATATGTTGCAAAAATGATTATGCGAAGAATTAGATTTCCTCATTAGGAAAATACCAAAAATAACTTCGAACAATGAAATGAAGTATCTACCTATGTACTCATTTCCTGATTTAGTTTTTATACCGCACAAGGCTAACTGCCGAACATTTAATATTACATTCTCTTATAAAACATCCTGAGAATCTTGAATAATGTTTTTGTTTGTTATTTTTCATTTGCTATTTTTAAACTATGTTTATCAAGTGGCATTATAACGATGATAGTAGGTAATAAAAAAATATTTAGAAACCATTATTGGAAATCAAACTATCTGCCTGATTTCCCCTATAAATAAATGCTTACGGATTTTATTAATTAATATTTTGGTTTTATGCCATTCAAATGATTTCTTAATCTCAATTTTAGGAAAAATTGGCGGAAGACGCGGTTCGAATGCCGCGGATTATTTTTAACCGACTTCAAAAAAGGAGGAGGCTCTCAAATCGGCCGTTAGTTTATAGATATATTTTTAAGGGTTGAAATAAAATTGTTTTCATATCGATCATATTTAGCATATTGTACATAAATATGATTGACAGTTATATATTGCTCTATATAATAGTTTAAGTATCCGCTCAGATAATATCAGTAGGTATGTCTGTCTGTCAACACTGAATCCGGTTATAAAGCACTGTGTCGACTCCTTTTCCTATAACCATTAATTATATACTGTTTTGTCAACGGTATGTATATTGTAGTGACAAGTAAACTTGATTAATTTTGTGTTATATACTAGACGCTTGCTTCGGCTTTGTCCGGTTTTGGCTTGAAAGAATTTTGGTTTTTGTGTCAGTTGATTTCTTATCCATATCTATACTCAATAGTGATTGCTAGGAATTTCATCAGAATATGAATTTTATCAATGAACACAGAAAGAGATAGAATAGTGAAAAACTAATTAATAGGTAGGTAAGTAGCAAACACGAACAATATCGTAAACTTATCGAATTTAGTAGGTACCTACTATTTTCAGCCTGAGCTTTATAAATACATATAGGTAACTTTTATAGTATTAAGTAGGTATGTATGTACCTTGTACTAATTTTTGCCGAAGCTTTTGCTCTGCTTGCTCTGTGCGTGTACTACACTGTAACTTGTACAAACAAAAAAATATTAAGCAAAAAGCTTTACTCGCATGAACTGCAAATCTATAATTTTAGGTACTAAAATTACAACCTTAGTTGGTTTAAGTTTAAATTGTTATAAGAAATATTTATTTCAACATTTAGGTACTCTGTCCTTTTTTACTTCGGCGTTCTTCAGAACATGAATTTTGACTTAAATATGTAGTAACTTTTTATTACCGAGCAGTTATTTTATGCTTTTGCAAGTCGCCATTGAAATCTGAATCTTAGATGTAATCTGTTTAAGATGACCTCACAATAATATTTAGCGGTGTGTTGAAGCAATATAATGTGTTGTCTTTCTCACGACTTTCTGACGTGGTTTAAAAATTATTTTTGTTTAAGTATATGAACTAAAATAAAATTTTATATTAAAAGTTCTTAATTTGGTTGTGTTTTGTTTGAGTACGAATTATCAATGCAAGCCTGCATTCGAGATTATGAATTGTTTGGCAAATAAATAAAAAGTTATGTTAAAGCTTTGCTTCAGAAATATTTGAGAAATAAGGTACCTAATTGTGGTTAAGGTAATTTGAACTGAAGCAGTAAGCAGCAGCAGTCTTGCACACAGGACATCTCATAGGAAAATATTGTGCATGGCATGTTTTAGTAAGAATAGAAGAAAGAAACATAGATAATAAACTTTTCTTAAAATTTTCGTGAGTCATAACAAATCCTGTGCGTCTATTTCATTGTTATAAATCTTATCACACATAAAACATCGTGTGTCATTATAAACAAAATTGCAATGGCAATTTAAAATAAATTCGAGTAGGTACCTACATTAGACGCAAAAAATAGTGTGGGAAAGACCTTGCTACTTCAGATTTTGCCTCTACGAAATAAGAAATTATCTTAATCAAACATGCGGTAACCTTAGCATGACTATGTACCCAATAGTAACACGTATGTCATTGAAAAAAAAACACGGAGTATTCGCCAGACAAGACTTCTTTGTTACGACTCTAGTAGACGACCTTCGGTTTGATGAACGGCTTTTAGCGAAAAAAACCGCTCGTCCGGTGAATTTACCTAACTTTTTGTGAATGTTTCTTAGAACTGAACCTTAGGTAATGCATTCCAGATTCGTATTATATTCGACTTATAGCTTTTAGACGCCATAATTTTATGTAGATAATGATCTTATAGCGCAAGCTCCTTTTTGACTACCGATGTTAGATGCCTAATTAATTTAGTTTTCGTAGAAATTCACTGTGTGAAAGCCCTGTTTGTTGTTGTGTGCATACTTTAAATGTTTTGTGACTTGTTCGATATGTTTTTTTTCTTTTACCGGACCAAGAATATAATTGAATATTTTAAATATATCAGAGATGTTGTAAGTTTATGTTGCATTATCAAATTAAGAATGAATACGAATTACAGTTTTAAAATAAATATCATTATCAATTCATATTGTTTTAAGGATTAGCGAACATTGAATGCTTCATGGAAATTTATAAATCTCCTTTTTGTTCATAACTAATCTAAATTATCATTATTAACAATATCTCAATGATCAACATTAAAACAACAATTGAAATTAGGATATCTAGATTTCAAGAACAAATTAACATTAGTAAATTGGAATTAATATTCTACTATCAATTATTATTTATGAATTCGGAATATGAACGATTCGATTCTTTCACAAAAATCATGTGCATTATAATTTTTATTCCCGTTCACCACAGATGCAACGTGGAAGGAAAGCTTCCTAATAAAATTCAAATTCGCATAAAGAAGTTGGTCATAAAATAATTATTTTTCCATTACATAATATCTCTATAGATTTAAATCCCGATGAGCATCACAAAGCAAGGACAGCGGCAGCGATGGAGCCGGTAAAATTAATTTATTCATTGCAAAATCGTGAGGAGTCGACAGTTTAAATTATCAATCTGCATTAACAAAACATTCTGCATACACTAATTACACACCTGTTTGTGAATAAGATTGTTCAGATAATGGTAATTGAGTGTTTGACCTCATCACCGTCAAAGTATATCTAAATCTTAACTTCGTGACTGTTTACACACACGAAAATGCTGCCATTAAAAAGTGCGGTGCGTTTTAACTTTTAAGTATTATTATAATAAATGTATGTTTATTTTTGACGTGTGAACTTGGTATAAAAAACTGTTTAACAATGGTTGATTTTAGGGTTATTGTGTTTTTAATATTCACAATTAAGTACTGCAAATAAGTTACTATCTAGCAGGATTTAATTTATGTATCTCTGGATAAACTCAAAAAAATATTGAGAAGCTATCCAAACGGCTAACAGTAAATTACATATTTTAAAGTATACTTTGACTTGGTAAATTGTTGGTATACCAATAAATGTAATAACATAATAATATAGAAGACTAGCTGTTGCCCGCAGCTTCGCTTGCGTGGAAACGATAAACTTTCATCCCCTATTTTACCCCTTTAGGGGATGAGTTTTCTAAAATCCTTTCTTAGGCGACGCCTACGTTATGACATCTACCTGCATGCCAAATTTTAGCCCGATACGTCCAGTGGTTTGGGCTGTGCGTTGATAGATCACTATATCAGTCACCTTTGAGTTTTATATATATAGATACAAACATTTCTTTCAATCAGTAGCAAGTACTACATTTTTAACATAAAACAAACAAAGAACAATAAAACCATTATTCGGGGCTAACAAACACTAACCCATATATCTAAATAATAATATCGTCGTTTCCGAATCATTACGCATCGATAAAACCAGACCGCAGGGCAACCCGCGGGCTTTGCTTGTAAATGCCTCTTTATTGCCTTTACACCCACGCTAATTCATAATTATATAATCACCTGCGGCTGATATTATTTGATATAAACTTCATTGACTGAAAATGAGGCCGATTTTATGACAATCAATAATGTACCTAATAGAGGTTGGTATAAGAAAGAAAATTTTGTGATATTTTCTTTTTCCGAGCAGTGCTTGAATGAAGGGATTTGTTAAACATTTCTGTACGTGAGACAATGTTATTATAATTTAAAATACATAGCAGACAAACGAGATTCAGTAATGTTACTCGGTATGGGAAATAGACTGTAGTTAATAAAAAATAATAGACTTTTCCATTGACTTAAGTTCTCGAATTGATTAGATATGCCATTTCGATTGTATATTTAACTAGCTTACCGCCCGTGGCTTCGCCCGCTTTGTCTAAAACCTAATAAATTATATACTAAAACCTTCCTCTTGAATCACTCTATCTATTAAAAAAACGCATCAAAATCCGTTGCGTACTTTTAAAGATTTAAGCATACAAAGGGGCATAGGGATATAGGGACAGAGAAAGCGACTTTGTTTTATACTATGTAGTAATAATACTTATTAAAAATATTAATTTAATATACTCCATGCCCACTTAGAAGTAATAATTCAGACTAGCTATGTAGCTAGGTTGAGATAGATGTAGCCTTAGGATGTTCCTAAGGCTACATCTATCTCAACCCAGTACCGCAGTAATACCAAAAGTTTTCTTGTCAACATAGTTTCTACAATACATTTTTTATTAATTTCCTTTATCACATGCATTTATTTAAAAATAGGTAACTACAACATCACGTTTATTAAACAGGCAAAAACATATCTAAAGTGGATGTAAGGACAAATATATCAATCATCATAATATATTTTACACTAGCTGTTGCCCGCAGCTTCGCCTGCGTGGAAAAGCTAAATTTTCATGGTACAAACTTTCATCCCCTATTTGATCCCCTTCGAGGATGAATTTTCTAAAACCCTTTCTTAGGGGACGCCTACGTTATGACATCTACCTGCATGCCAAATTTCAGCCCGATACGTCCAGTGGTTTGGGCTGTGCGTTGATAGATCACTATATCAGTCACCTTTGAGTTTTATATATATAGATGTTCAGAACTTACAACCTAAACTTAGGATATATTCAATGTTAATACCAGCTAATATCCTTTGTATAAATATCTTCATATTCATCAAAGTTAAGACGATTACATTATAAGCCGAGGCCATCTGTGGTCTTGCAATTTAGTTCATGGAGAGGTTTTGTTATAACATAAGCATACCATATCACAATGTGTGAGCTGTTATATTTAAGGTTAACAACATTCTCGTATCTTCACTTGATTGTATATTATAATCTATATGGACTTGAACAAGGGCGATTAAGACGCTTCATAGTTTGTTGTGGCATGCAAATGATTATCTGTTTGACATTTGACGTAGATTGCTGTGTGGGAAAGAAAAGTGATGAAATGTGTGATTGAAATGCAGCAATGGATTGTTATAGGGGTCAGAAAGTTTATAATGATTATAAGTTGCTTCATGGAATAAAGACATCGTACCTATGTTAATGAAATGAATAGGCCCGGCATTCAGCATGCATTAGGAAAATGACCTAAAAATAATATAAGTAGGTAGTTAATGTTGTGATGAACTTACACACATGAAAGTGTTTTTTCTTGTAAACATACAATTTATACACAAGTACTAAAAGACTTAATTAGAAAATCACGTCGATACAAATATTCATCTATAATTATTAATTTATTTAGCTATTGATCTTTGCATATATTGTAATAATGTAAATTGATTCTTATTTGTTTCTATGCATACACGCAGAGGAATAATGTGATAACTTCAAGGTAATGTAACTGCTGACCTTCTGAGTGGTTCAAAACTGATAAAATTCTCACGGGCCACTTTATTTCAATTGTGAATTTCCTTCAAAAAATATATACATTTTTTGAAAATAGTGTAAAAAAAACCTCTGAAAAAACTTCTTTTGTGAACGTTTGTTTCCTTTTGTCATCCGTTGCATTCATAATAACGGTCCATTTACATCAAACGAGCATAGAGCTAAAGCTAGAGCAATAGCATTCTTTCGTTATTTTTAGTGTAAACGAAAACTCGTATTCAGTGTTGTTCAGTATTAGAACATTGCATAGAATATTTGACCGCACTAAGAACCACGAAAGGATGCTCTTCGGCCTACGCCTGTTTACACTAGAGAATTTGACATGGTGCGGTTAGAATGAGCATTCGCTAGTTTGATGTAAATGCACCGGACATAACAAAAGAGAGAAAATAAGTTTTTTTTTTTGACGTGACAACGTCTTATAATTCGATAGAGCCGGCTGCACGCACGAAAAAACATGACTCATGCGGCGTTACCTCGCTCTAAGGCGTTCCATGTAAGACTTGAAGTGCAAGCGAGAGAGCGGAAAGAGCGACAAAGAAGCACAATCGGACGTTGTCACGTTCAACTATCGTCAGTAAACCGACTTTACAGACAACCAATTTTTATTTTTATTAAAGGATAAAGTGTAGATAAGTAATACTACAATTTTAATATCTCAACACTAAACTAACTTCACACCTTTCGAACAAAACAATGCAATTATCCTCACCTAGGACGTAGAAGAAATGAATGGAAATTTTTTTCAATAGCAAAAAGTACAATAACATTAAACATTTAATTGCTATGCATCAGAGTTCTCATTAAGAAAGCTTTGATACACTCGCATTTGCATAAGGCGGTACAATTAGATCATTCTATGTAAATCAGTCGATACTGATGACACCAGCGATTTACAGATTTACCTCATAGTCGTAGATGCTTTGTTTATTTCTTTATCCCTTGATGATGTAGACTGTAGAGCTTACATGAGTATAGAACTGTCATACTTGATCGGTTTCACAGATCCTGGATGTGTTCTGCTTACTTTCAGTCAGGTAAATTTACAAATAAAATATGAAAATATACATTGAAAAGTATCAAACAGGCTACCAAGGACACTGTCTTTGATTACCTACTCTCTGGTAAACAGAACTTATTATACATGCATTTAGATTTCCAAAACAAAGAAAGACGATTTCTGAAGAATGATTTGTCAAAGGATTTTATTAAATATATCAACTAGAGTGGTTTTACCTGCATTGCTCCGCTCCTATTGTTCTTAGCGTTATAATATAGCCTATAAATGTTAATCCAAGTTTCCCTCTAGGCTATAGAGCGTGCACACATAGGTGTGCCAAATTTCATGAAAATCATTCCATAGTTTGCGTGAAGGAGTAACAAACACACAAACTTTCGCATTTATAATATTATTAAAGTAGGATAGCCTTACAACATCAATGAAGTCATTCACTACAATATCCTAGGAAACCTGAGAAGCATTACTCTTGGGAAACATCTGTTTCCTCACGGATCCTCAAGATTATTCTAGTAGCACTATTGTTGTACCTTAATTAGTTAGCAGACATTTCTCGCCTTTACTTTCAATTGTAAGGAAGCGTGGTAATCCCATTGTAGGTACATACATTTGCATATTGTTAAAGCGTTGCTTTGTGTTACAGGGCCGTATTCAAATTAAGAGAGGCCACATTTATATACCTCCTCATATTTATTATAAGCTTATAAAAATATTGCTTATAAATATAGGAAAACGGTGGCATTTTAATTAACACTCTGATAGACTGGACAGGAACTTGACATCAAAAATGTTAATGATCTCTTCTGCTTTGATTCGGATCTTCCACCCCGAAGGTTTATGAAAGTATAAACACAGGAAAATTCACTGTTGTGCGTTAAAATTAATTTGCACTTGGGGTAATGAAATTGGTAGTCATGAAGGCTACTAATTTAATTAAATGTAGACAAGCGTATAATTAAATGTTTCCCTAGTTTCTAATCTCGGTTTCCTATCTCTATGATATTTGTTATTTGTATAAAATGTGATAAATGACTTCCACGTTACATAATAAATTCAATATTTGCCCTGTTGCATTATCGAAATAATTAAAGGGCGACAAAGAAATTTGCGAACAATGCGTGGGGCCTCTAAACGTATATCTAAGAAAATGCGTGTTACTATGATAGAAATCGAGCTTCAAGGTTGGCTGTGTAATAACATTAATTGTACTCGTATTACATGTAATCTGCGCTCAGATTGACGATTAGGATAACTATTAAATTTTATATTGCATCTAGGCGTTATTGGTCTGAGCTACAATGGTACTTTTAAACGTGATTGGAATTGATCGACTTTTTTATATGGAAAGATTTGTAGAGGCCTGTTGAGGTTATTAAATACTAGGTTTCCGCCCGCGGCTTCGCCCGCGCAGTCAAAAAAAACCCCGCATAGTTCCCGTTCCCGTGGGATTTCCGGGATTGCGTCATTTTCCCGGGATAAAAAGTAGCCTATGTCCTTTCTCGGGTATCAAAATATCTCCATACCAAATTTCATGAAAATTGGTTCAGTAGTTTAGGCGTGATTGAGTAACAGACAGACAGACAGAATTACTTTCGCATTTATAATATTACCTCGGATGTTACCTGTGTTTTACAATCACAGGTGTAATAAAATAGTTTTTTTATTCCGAAACATTGGACTTGGCTTTCCATTTATGAACGAATATTCCATCATAAGGTATGAATGAATGAATTATTGTATCAAATTATAAGGACATAGGTAGGTATATTACGTACGTAGCTGATAGAAAACTGCGCAAAAAATGTTTATTTCACTTAAAATACATGTTTTTTACCAAAGTAGAATAAATTATTCATTAAAATTTTCCAACAATTACTACATAACAATAAAAACATCCACTTACTTCCTTCGATACTATCGCACTAATAGGAATAAATTAACGATTAATTAAATGTTAACATCGCCTGAAAATAAGGAAGCCAACAACCACTATATGTTAAACCTTTTTCCCGTTCCAAAAGTATGATAATTGATTGATTTAAGTCAGTACTGGGGGTCTAATTAAACTGGTCTAAGTATAAATGATAAACGATCTACATGACCTCCTATGTGAAATTAAATTCGATACATTAGTTGAGGAAGTGTGTTATATGTTTTTATAGCAGACATCGTAATGGTTGACAATTGGAATGCAGATAATTGCAATAGATTCTTGCAAGTTTTTTTTAGATTTTGACTAATGAAGCGCGTGTAACTTAGTTTATTTATGACTTTGTTTCTATATAAGCTCGATGGCGTCATGGCTATTTAAGGACTTGATTATTAATAGATTTAAAATTAATAAAACCTTCAAATATTTTCACAATTTCGAATTTTCTTAAGTAGGGAAATATTTTTACTCGCTTGGCAAAAATAATTCGTAATTTTTCTATGAGAGTCAAACTTCTTCCTATTTCTTGAAAGTTTTCACAATTATTATTGTTAGCCTATCGTTATTGTTGTAGATTGTAATTAAAACAAGTAATATCTATAACACCTCAATTCTCTATTTTAGCACATTACAGCTATTCAAAGACAAATTAAATTTCTAAGCTTAACTCACAAAGAGCTTTGCTATAATCATTCAACTATCAATACCTATTTAATCTAGTTCTATAATCTATTTACCATGTAGGTACATATTAATATCGTTCTAATAACCACAATTAAACGAATACCAAACAACAAACTGGATAAAAACGCATAATCAAAACGAGAAATTCAAATAAAGTTGCAGTTTTTATGTGGAGCGGGATTATTAGAATTCAATATCATTGTTATGCTGAGACATTCATTTGTATAATTATGCCGCAAAAATGTACGTGGCACGTTTGTAATAATTATGTCAATTTGAATAAATACGATTGTTATTTTTGAAGTGGACAACACATTTTTATAAGCATTTTGTGTTGGTATAACTTTTTTTGTTTACGACTTAGTAATTACAGTTTTATGCGAAAAAAGGACTGCGGAAAGCTGCGGAAAAGCTTTACCAATTCAGTCGCCCTTAGACTTTTTACTAGGCTTTCTATGCATTGCTGATGTTTGTTTCAGTAATACCTAGTTAATGGTTCTAATTTCTGCAGTAATTTTCTTTGAATGAATGAATGAATGAAAAATTCTTAATTGTACACCATACATTTTATAAAATTAACAATAAATTAATCAATGTACAGTAGGCGGCCCTATCGCTGGCAGCGATCTCTACCAGGCAACCCAAAAAAGACGAGGAAAATAATTAAATTAATCATGGTGGTGCATTATGTAATAAAAGTGCAAGAATCAGAATAATATATTAAGTTAAAGAATAATATATTTAACATAGTTCATTATTTTTACTCATTTACTCTTACACATATCAATTTAATGTAATATTTTAATGTGTTATATAAAAAACAAAACATATTGCTTTAAAATTAAATCTATTTACAATTTCAATTAATACCACATATCTTATGTACTTCAGCAAATAAATTGAATTTCAATTTATTAGGGTTACAGGTGCCTTATCGGCCTTTAAACATAATTACAGGCTTTCTTGCAAGCCTTTATGTCTTATTTACATTGTTGCTTAACTCGTGCTCACTCCAACTTATATGCATTTATAAAGAAAATTATTTGATTAAAAGTTTGGTGAATTACTTATGAATTAAATATGTAGAGTTTATTCATGTTGTTTTTGCTCTTACATATTTGATGAAATTTAGTAGCGACATATTTTAAGATTCAATCCCTATTAATCCCTACTAATATGTATTATAAATGCGAAAGTAACTCTGTCTATCTGTCTGTCTTTCCCGCTTAAACGTCTCAACCGATTTTGATGAAATTTGGCACAGACAATCTTTAGACCCTGAGAAAAAACATAGGCTACCTTTTATCAAAACACCACGCTGGCGATGCCGCGGGCGGAAGCTAGTAACAAATATAAGTTATTAATTTATGTGTGGAAGTGGAAAGGAAGTTTAATTTTATTTATGTTCAATATACGCGTGTGTTACTACAGAAAAAGCCTTTTTATAATGCCAATGGCTTTGATTTCATTATCATTTGAGCCTACACCACCAATTAATTTTCAAGTCAAAGTTTTTGCAACATAAAGATTATATTACTGTCGTATTTTAATAAACGTTATTAAAGTACTAATCGTTGTTAAGATTTATTAATACTGTCAACGTTTTGTCCATTGCCGAGCACAGTTAGATTTGATTGATATCCGCTGAACTGGACTGGTTTCATTGTTGGATACAATTTCTAGAAATAATGTCTTAATTTGCTGTCTCTTAATGGTATGTATGATTTATTCGTGATAAAAGTAATTGACGTTTGAGGATTAATGGTTTAATGAGAGTATAATTTGGATATAAGGGATGGAGGTACAATGAAAAATTACATACGATCGTAGCAAAAGTGGGGTGTTAATTTTGACATATTAATATTTTTTATGGAAATAGAAACATTATGTCGTTAACTTCAAATTGAAGGTGTTCAATTTCAACTGCAATTTCTATAATATCCTTTTAACGTCTTTTTTTCTTTACAGATATTCATAAAACTCTTTGTTCATATACGTATGTGTTGATATGACATTCAAAGTGTGTGTTGTATGTTCTCGACTATTATCTTCTTAAATAGTGTCCTCGATTATAATTTAAAATAATTTGGAAAATCCAAAAGTGCACGCCTCATAATTTTTTTTTAATAAATATTTATTAATTATTATTTTTGTTTATTTAATAACAATTAAACCACATCGAATCAGACCCTGAAAAATGAAAGGGTTCTATTCCTGAGCATACTCAAGCGTAAGAGAAAAAAAAGACTCGATTAGTAAAGTATTTCGGTCGCTATCGTGTTAACAAGAAAAAGGATCCGCACATACAGACACACGGACGTCCAAGACAGAACTTTTTTAAACTGTTTTTTAACTAGTTTAAATAACAAAAATGACATCAAAAATATCATGAAAGTTAAAAATAGTGTTTTTTCTTAATATGTGTGTGTATGTATTATCTTACAAGTGCAATGTATGATACATAAAGACATTTTAAGTTTGAAAAATCAGATGTTTTGCGCGAAGTGACAGTAGTACCCACCTCAACGCTTCGCTTATGAGGCGTGCAATAACAAGCGTTGTATAAAATATTTCAAATAATATCTTACAAGAAAACTGAAAATCATATAATAAGATGTTATTTTAAAGTTATTTTATACATAAAATGCCGCTGCAATTAGCACATAGCCAAGGCTTCTTACAGTAATAAAGGAATATAATACAGCCTCCACACATAAATTATATTTATACATACATCGATCATCGCATTTTAATTGTATTGATATGAGTGTGTATTAAAGATGAGTATCGATAAAAAAGAGAAATGTATCCCAATTAAGAACGCCTGCATCCGCTACAATAATGAACTGTCGCTTGACAAAATCATGTTTTTCTCTACATTCGTATCGAAAATGTATCAAGAATTTGCTATTAATATAACGACATTTATTAAGTATGAATGTGATACTGTCCAATGTTTAATTATTGTTTTTAATATGTGAAGGATAATATGATTAGGATTTTTTTGCATTAATAATGGTTAATTATAAAACATGTAAAATGTATAAAAAATATCAATGAAAACTATAGTAGAACGGTATTTTTGTATGATTTATAGAGTATTGTATAGATAAACGACATGGTACACCTTTTAGATTACACATCCCAGGAGTCTCCATAAAGCTCTCCCACTTTTCTAGCTAAGTTCCTCATTATTATCAATTTTGCTATAACAATTCTTGTACCAATACACCTTTGTATTCTTTTCCATTTTTATTAAAAGACTGCGTAAGTTTTTTATTGATTGTTAAATTAATGTCACCATTTTCCAAATCAGTGATTTTATATTTTTATAAACACTACTCAGTACTTTCTATTTCAGAATATAATTCAGTAGGTATACTCGAGAATAAATCAAACATAACCTTAATATAATAAAAACATAATCTCACCCGTTCCTCACTTGCACCACTTCCTAATTCAGTTTCCGATGGCAAAATGTACCGTTACCATACTGGATGAGCAGGTTTCGTACTGTTCATATAATTGCAGTTAATTCTGTACTATCTACTGAAGATATTCGATACAGGCAATGCGACAAAATGTAGTGCGGGTTTCGAGTACAATGTAGATGATTTTTGGATGTTAAGAGGCGGGTTCACACAGAGAAAGCAGCTTGAGTTTTTTAACGTTATTTAATAAGTTGGTTCCCGCTGAGTGAGCAGCCTTCCGTAGCAATTACTTCGCGAAGCAGTTTGGTGACTGGTCAGTCTGGGCGTTGGATTCGACTAGGGGCAGAACGCAAGACCTAATTCCTAAACCTTAGAATAGTTTCCAAATTCCACTCCTAAAATAGCTCTTAAACCTGAAATCTCTGTTTTTGTTCTATATTACCAGCCTGCTCTTAATATATTCTCGTTTCTTATAAAAGGATACGAACATAACATACTACATATATGACATTAATTAGTAGAAACTCCGTTTTAGATCTCTTTAATCTAATTGGCAAAGCTATTTATCTCCTAATTCCGACATTAATTCGTTAATATTAATCGTTAAAAAATTGTGCAATCAATTTTGATATTAATATCACTTGCAAATAAAATAGATTTTTGAATACCAAATATATTAATTTCAATTAATAATAGTTTAAATGATTGGCTCTTACGACACGCATTTTATGAAACATCATACAAATTCTTTAGAATATTACGTAAGTGTGTGAAGGTCTAACATGATTTATTACAATGCCAAGGTATTTTATAGATTCCTCTTAATATCATAAAATATTTATGGTTACGATTAGTCAATCAAGTGGGTAAATTAATATTTAAAACTTAATATCCGACTTTTTAAATGAATTTAACATTTACATTTCCTTGAGAGTTGAGACGGAAAATAATATTAGTTAAATAGCTTATTATTAGATTTATGTTAACCTCAATATTGAGATAATTACCTGCTTTGAAATTTTAATAAATATGATCATAAATGTTATCTCCGAGGTGAAAAAATAGGAACCATTTTGTTAAACACCGTAACTCATTATTACTATACCTACTTAATTTATTAATTAATATTTCATCAGACTTATTTTCCTCAATACAAACTATATTCATTCATAAAAGTGATATAATCAAATTCAATGATCATTTGTATTCATAATATCTCGAAAAAATTAAGGATAAATTATTACATGATTTTAATTAACGATAAAGATTAATATTTATTTCCATTATTCATTAATATGTACATAGGCTTACGTCCAAAACAGCGTAAGATTATCACCACTTTTTTACTTTTCATTTTTAATTTTATTTTTATTTTTATTAAAAGAGTCGCACATACATTGGTCGAACGGGTATTAATATAGGGCTAGTTTTGAACAGGACACAGGTGTGCTAGGCGTGGGAGAGAACCTTGGTCTTGAACTACGAGTCACTTTTTTATATCAATTTGCACGCTCACTTTTATAGAAGAGGCTTTCGTTTAAACTGTTCATCTTACGAATAAAAACAATGTGCCTTATTTTATTATATTGCTTTTGTGAAAATTAATAGCAGGGAATGTTAAGTAATTGGTGATCAGTCTTTTCTGTGTATTTTTTGCGTAATTATCGTAGATTCGCATCTTTTGAAAATACAAATATATTTCTGGCGGGTTTGTCGAAGGGACAATTATGTGTTTAAAGTGATATTATTTTCGAATTATCGTTTTTTGGGTTTCTTATTGATTATTTATAACTATCCGATGGATGCGAATTCCACTTTGTATCTATTCTTCGCCAAAATATCATCTATATTATTTTTGCACTATAGCCTTCTCTATCATACAATTCCATTAAAATTAGCGAAGCTGTTCCAATCTTTCTTTCAAGGAGTTCTAAGTTACTCCAAAAAAACAAAATGACCTAATACAAATAGATCGATAGAAGTAAAAAATCTTAGCACTTTTAACAAGAATAGAGCTTTTACTTTATACAGGCAAAAAATATTTTAATCGTCGCCAACTTTATCCTTGAACATACCAATACCGACGTAAGAAATGCAGAATTTTTGTTTGTTTGTCTGTATGTATCTCCGGGCTAACCTCAAAAAGTTCTGCGTGGATTTACTTCAAATTTTCCATGATCATTAACAGGTCGAGTCATCATATAGGCTATAATATATCATCACGCTAAGACTAATAGGAGCGGAGTAATGCGGGTAAAACCGCGGGGCCCAGCTAGTATAAAAATAAAACAAACACCACGAGATACAGCACAATGTATGTTTTCTATTAGCTCGCGTGATCCCCTGATTAATTGTACTCTTAAATGAAATTATCAACTTCCCTCCATTAGCTTGCCACTCTTTTGCATTCAGTTAATTACCTAATAAATTGCTTAAGTAATCGGTGTTAATATATTTAATCGGCTCTCTTAATTATTTACACGGTAGACTCGCAAATGAACCCAATTTTACGGATGTTTTTAAAATTGGTCGGATCAGGTTTCGAGATTTAATATACGTACAATTATACAATTGGAGTTAAGATTTGATGATAATTATAACAAGTTACAATGTTATAATATTTTAATTAATATGTTTTATATTTATATGTATTTTGATAAACAAATGAAATGCTGAAAATGAATGCCTCTTCTCTTGAGATGAATCGATAACAAATATATTGTTTACATCTCTTGTCATCCAACGCCACAATTTAATCACATTTTTAACAAGTTTTTCTTACACAGCAACAATGTAAGATATTCCTTATAAATTTTAACTGTTTTTAAATGCTACCCATTGAATGTGAAGCCTGTATTGCATGGAATCTAGATTCCTTAAATTTGTTTTGTTTTTAACGCCGTAAACCTGCCTCTTACCGTTAAGGCTTTATGCGTAGTAATCTCGCTGTAGTTTATTTAGTTTTATTTTTATAGAATGATACTACTTTTAACCGACATTCCGAAACGAAAGGTTCTTAATTTGAGGGATTTTGTTTATAATAAGAATTCGGAGTAGTAGTTTAGGGTAAGGGTTAAATGAAAATAGAAGAATAAAAAACAGATTCATGGTCATTTCGAATTGCATAAAATAAAGTTCTAAAAAACAATAATATAAGATATAGATAAACTATTAATTCAATTCGTCCTTTCATGAAATTATTGAAAAACCAACAAACTCTTTTTTTTTAATTGGATAAAATATACAGGCGTACTGTAGAACTTATGCGCTACAATTTTCTCGTTACTTGTATTTTTTTAACAATTATATACCACCGACACAATTTGCTAAACATAAATTAGCGACTGTTAACAAACGTTAAATAAAATACGAGATAAGTGACTAACCAATAACCTAGGCAAAAAGCCATTAGCGAAATTAAAACGCAGAAAAATTAAACTTAAAACTACATCTGCTGATTGGTACAGCTATCTACATCTTATCGGTAAATTCTGCCACCTGGCTATGTATATATGTCGCAGTTATCTAGCTGAATCTGTTATTTCATTGAATGACTAGGCCGAACGATGATTTAACAAGCGTCAATCAACGTCCAACTACTTCGCGGATTGTGAGCCCTTTGAACAGAGCGGATATAACGTTCGGAGATTATAATATGCTGTGAATATAATTTTTCCAAAAGTCCACAAGAAGACGGTTGCGAGCCTGTGTACTGTGTAGTTCTAAATATAATACAACGAACCTAAACTAATCCAAACCCTTATCCAAACTATGCTAAATGACGTTCAGTCAAGTAGTTGAACATTAAACTAAGTAGTTTAATGTCGTCAAGTGACGAGCTGTCCTTTAATGATTCAATTCGTTATTCAAAGAACGCGCTAGTCATTCAATCAAATAGCAGATTCAACGAGATGATTGCAACATATACATTCGTGGGAAAAAACGCCTCCACCTGTGCCTTGTGACAATCCGAGGTGCAATTTATGGATGCTGCCTCTGAACTAACGGTACTCGGGTATTAAAGGAATTGTTTTGTTTCTGTTCTTTACTGTTTATTACTTCGATAAACAAATACACATTGGTTCTTGTTGATGAGTCTTCTAATTTTTTAATTGGTTCATCTGTATGATGGTAATATTGAATTGGCTGTATGAGTTTTTTTTTTATTATTAATATAAACATATACTCATTTAAATTGCGTTAAGTTTTATGGATTATATTTATAGACAATAGTCTATGATAAAGAAGTATAAAAAATATTTTACCAAGAATTAACTTTCTAATCTTCTATTTTTCTTCCTCCCTTTCAGCATTGCTTAATCTGAAACTGGATGTCTCTTGCTATAAATGTTTTACAAGAATCTATACAAATCTTGATGCTTTCTCCAAAAACAATCGACATCCTCTTTGATACATTTATTAAATCAGAGTACGTACAATCTGACTACAAAAGAATACGCATAAACAAATCATCTAATCTTCCAACTGCAAACAAACAGATAATACAGTTAATTAAAACAAAAACGTAAACGCTATCCTGCCCTCGAAACATCGATCAAAATAACATGCAGTTTTCAGAGTATCCATCCGCTGAGCTACATACACTTAATTACGTTTTTTTTATTAACTAGTGTCCGCCCTGACTCCGTTTGCTATAGAAACTAGTATAGCCTAGCCCTGACTACGTTTTCTATAGTTTAGTTTATACAAGTGATGGACAGACGGGCAAGTTAATTAGAATTTACTCTGTTATTATTATTGTATTACAAGTAATGAAAGGTATACTGCGTTCCACTTGATTAAAGCAACAGATGGAAAGTAATGCGAATTAATAATTAAGTAGTTTGTGTCTAATATGCCTTGTTGCAGGATCTAATAAAATAATAATAGTTAAAAAAAACTAAAAAACACGCTTTTTATAGAATACCGAACTAAAGAATAGAAAATTTTTATCAAATTAGTGTATTGTCATCGGTCCTCAATAAATCTACAAAGTTTGAACGAAATCTGGCCGTTTAAAGTGGGTCAAAATCGCGCCCAAAGAAGTCGGTGACAAACATACAGGTGAAGCTAATACAAAGCGTGTAATAAAAAGGAGATTGATATTACAGGTAGCTACAAGAAAAAGTTCAAAACTAAAAGTAATTGATCAGATATGAATTTTTCTGTTGAATTTCAATATTTGCTGCTAAATATCATTGCTGATATTAAGTGTTCAGTATCAATCCTTAACTATAGCTAAACCACTTTTACTTTATTCGAACTGCTAGGGACTGGAACATGCTTCCTGAATCTGTGTTCCCCGATGAGTACAATATGGGGGTCTTCAAGAGGAGAGTGAACAGGTACATTCTAGGGAAGCACGCTCCATCTTAGGCCACATCTCAGCTTACCATCAGGCGAGATCGTGGCCAAGTGCTCCCCTATCGCAGCATAAAAAAAAAAAAAAAAAACATTATTACAACAATATTACTACATATAATATGTATAATAATTTAAGGTATGCAAAACCTATTGTATGCAAAATAATTGTATCCACAATGACAACTTTAATTTACAATTTTGTGTAACACTGTTAAAACTGAATTAGATTCTTGCGAACACGAAAAAACAAATATGAAAACGGCAATTAATATCATCCGCTGTTAATTATTATAATTACAAGCATGTGGTTTTAATATATTGTAAATAGGCAAAGGTGTATTCTGTATAATCATTTATACGTAGGTATATGTGTGTATAAGTGTGTATACGTACAATATTCTAGACCGGAACTGCAGATGTAAAGCATCCGGTGTCATCGTTAGCGATTGACGTATAGTCTGTGGATATAGTGATAAGCGACGCGTTTTTTTGATATTTGAGTTATGTGCATTTTGTATTTATTTTTTCTTGCTATCATGATGTATATAATATGTAAAATTTTTTGGAAATATTTCTCGTGATCCTGTAAATTTTTTAAATTTTAGAGAAGCAGTATATGTCGCCATTTTAAACTTTTTCTAAACGTTAATGTTATGCATCATATGAGATTGTCGCAATTAATAAATAATGTTTAAATCACAATTAATAAGCTTAAATAAGTAAATTGGTCAAAAAAATATTTATATCCAGAAATTACTTTTAAATAAGACAAAAATATGTATTTGATCTTCAATGACTATAATAAGCTTTTGCTTATATCTTAGAATGCATGCTTTTAATAATACAATGACAGCCTTTAATTTATTTCCAAATTGATCTTTTAAATAAATTGTTTGTTAATATATTTTCTTATAATCCCGTTATAAGGACACATTTATCGATCTCAATCTAAATGTTAATTTGCGACAGTTTTGGGAAGATTAAATTGAGGTCATAATATATGATAAATTACTATTTATAATACAGGATGTTTATCGACTAATATTATAGTTTCGCCCACTTAATGATTAATAGATTTTTACTAGTACCTACGTATGCATTTTAAAATCATTATAATCGCAAATCATAAATTAGAAGTAATATTTTGCGTAAAAAAGGAAATCGAAATAACGAATTGAATTGAATTTTGGCAGTTGTGAATAATCGAGTAAAATTTTACTACATGTTTTTTAGGGTTCCGTAGCCAAAATGGCAAAAACGGAACCCTTATAGTTTCGTCATGTCCGTCTGTCCGTCTGTCCGTCTGTCCGTCTGTCACAGCCGATTTACTCGGAAACTATAAGTACTACAGTGATGAAATTTGATGGGAATATGTGTTGTATGAACCGCTACAAAAATATGACACTAAATAGTAAAAAAAAGAATTGGGGGTGGGGCCCCCCATACATGTAACTGAGGGATGAAATTTTTTTTTTCGATGTACATACCCGTGTGGGGTATCAATGGAAAGGTCTTTTAAAATGATATAAAGTTTTCTAAAAAACATTTTTCTTAAAGTGAACGGTTTTTGAGATATCAGCTCTCAAAGTCGTAAAAAGTATGTCCCCCCCCCTCTATTTTTATAACTACGGGGTATAAAATTCTAAAAAAAATAGAGGTGATGCATGCTAATTAACTCTTTCAACGATTTTTGGTTTGATCAAAGTATCTCTTATAGTTTTTGAGATAGGTTGATTTAACTGTAATTTATTATATTTGCTGCTACGGAACCCTTTGTGCGCGAGCCCGACTCGCACTTGGCCGGTTTTTTTTCATTGTATTTTTACATTATTTTTTTATTTAACTTGCAAACTCTGTAATTGGGATAAATTATTAATTATTATTAGTTAACAGATATCCCGTATAATATGACACATTTTAAAATAGATATTACTAGCGGTCCGCAACGGCTTCGCCCGTGGTACCTACATGTTTACGTTTTTTTTTTTCATAAGAACCATCCTCGTAGGTACTTCAAGGAATAGATTCCGCAGCGTACGCGATGACAGAATTTTTATGAAGGTTTTTTTACATCTTGGGTTACATTATTGCATGTTTAGTAAGGATCTCTATTTTTTTTTGAAAATGCAATATAGCCTATGATGCTCAGTGAAGATGCAGCTTTCTAATGGTGAAAGAATTTTTGAAATCGGTCCAGTAGTTTATGCGTGAAAACCATACATACATAATTACAAACCTTACCTCTTTATAATATTAGTATAGATATTCAGTAAAAGTACCTAAGTTAGTGTATAACCGTATAATATTATATTCTATACCTACGTCAAGATTATAAATAATTAAGTTGATATGTAATTAAATAACACTAACTTACAATTTTAAGTATTTTCAGGTAATACAATAATTAAGGTACATACATATTTTAAATTATGTTTTTGACTTTTTGTGTGGTATTTAAATTTTCACTTAAAATACCACAAGAGCTTCAAAATTATCGGGTATTTTCCGATAGGTTCGTTGCAAACAAATGAAGGAGTCAAGTTTTTAGTCAAGGTTAAAAAATCACGAGCGCGAAGCGCGAGTGATTTTTCCTGAAAAACTTGACGACTTTATTTGTTTGCAGGGAACCTTGAGGGAAATGCCAGATAATTTTGAAGCTCGTGTGGTATTCGGGAGATTATTTTTCCGTCCCAAATGTCGGCCAATAATTTCACAATTGAATTGAACCTGTCAGTTTGACGTCAACGACCAGAGAAATTTTTCAAAAAATTATCAGTATAATACCATGTAGGTTGTACCACGTGACGTCGAATGGTGCAATTCTATTGGTCGATATTTGGGTCGGAAAAATAATCAGTATAATACCATGTAGGTTGTACCACGTGACGTCGAATAGTGCAATTCTATTGGTCGATATTTGGGTCGGAAAAATAATCTTATTTATTTACAGACGTAACCGCTAATCGCGTACCCATGATCGCAGTATACAGGATCACGGGATGCAAGGGTGTCTAATTATGACCAAGTCCTGCTCAGTATGGCAAACACCTGGTTACCGTATATGTATGCCGCGTGTGCTTTATGTATATTTATTATATTGAATATAACATTAGATTATTGTAAACTTTAGTACATTATATGTTTATTGGTTAGCCTTTTAAAGTTAATACTTACGAATAAAGTAAGTGCTGGCATTGAATTGGGATTTTTTGCTTAATTTCTTTGCGGTTTAAAAAGATGGCTTGTAAAAGATTAATTTAAATATTTAAAATAGCGCTATTTATTGTTTCATTGTTGTGAAATTACTTAAGTGAAGTATACTATTCACTTTATAGTTTTTGCATGTTTTTGTGATACTGTGTTTTGTCACTGAACCAGTATTTATTCTTCTGGAATTCGAAATGATTGTTTTGTATAATTTTTTGTTATTAAATTTATTTCAAAAGAACAAGTGCAGTGTTTCTTTTTGTTTACTGCTTTATAATATTTACTATGTAATATGATTTAAATAAATAGTTAAAAGTGCTTTATTAAAAAACTCTCATTGAATAATTAATTAATGTTTGAATTATAAGGCGAAGCTCTTTCTAAATCGTTTAAAAAAAAAATTATAAATCAAGGAGTTTATCGCAAAATAAATGTAAAAAAATCGCAATTCATGAAATATTTAAATACCTAGTGTAAGTAGTAATGCGCAAATGATACAAAATCCAGAAACACGCGGTAATTACTAATTACGTGTACAAATTACTAATTAAATTGATGAGGTTTAAACTTTATGTGCGTATAGTTACTAAGGAAATGTGCGTACACTATGTGGTTTTACAATCTTTAGAAATTTCAAATAGCTAGTCTATCATTTTCGTACTTAGATCATAGAGTAGGTACCATGTAGGTACTATCACAAAATTGATTTATTAAGTATCAACATTACATGTATTGCTCTAAGATACTATGATAAAAGAAATGTAGATAATTTTATATCATGAATGAATTAGGAAAATGTTATTTTACTGACTGAAATGCATTAAATTATTTATCACTAGATGGATTACGGTTATAAGGATTACGGATTATAAGGTTACGTATTATCGAACTTAATATGAAATTTTTACATGCAACTTTTACATGCATTTGACGACGCGGTTGGCGCAGTGGTAAGTAACTGCCTACTGAGCCGACGGTCCCGGGTTCGATCCCCGGTCAGGGCAAATATTTGTGTGATGAACTCAATTATTTGTTCTTGGGTCTGGGTGTTTATCTATATATGTATTTATTAAATATTATATTTATCGTCGCCTAGTACCCACAACACAAGCCTTAATTGAGCTTACTGTGGGACTAGGTCGATTTGTGTAATAATGTCCTATAATATTTATTTATTTATTTATTTATTTATCAAGCAAAAAGTTAATTTGTCCATAACCATGTAGGCAAACAATGATTAAAATCATTCGTTATGTTCATAAGGTGCACTAAAATTGTGACAATTAATGCGATTTATATTAATGTCTTTTCTAGCCGCGTCTTGCTTACAATTAAAAATAAAACATTCGTTATCTAAATTCCAAAACTGTGATTAGCCTTCAAATCCTTTAAACATAAATTAACCAGCAAATGCACTACATATTCTTTATAATTATGCACTCACATAAACCCAAAGCACGTAAGTCTAGTCGAATCTGTATTCTTTGTACCGCTTTTTCCCTGAGTGAAAGATCGGAGGAATGACCGTGTGAGAAATGTAGCCTTGGTGGTGCAACGAACCCTGCTTGAGAAAAAAATACGCAGTGATCTATCCCGTTTGCAATTTTTCCTTTTGTTTACTTTTTTAAGGGTTCATTATTATTAATAAAAGTTAAATTTTATAAGGGATGATGATGATAATTTATTTATCTGATGAGTAAAGTGCAGAATTGGTCACGTAATAGACCAGTTTATTTTGTTTAAGCTTTAAGAAAATATGAATGTGCGTGTGTTTGTTTGTGTGCTACGCAAAGAAACAGACGAAAATCCTTTATGGTAACCAACTTGAATACACTTTCTATCTTTACTTTAAATTATTGACATAATTGCAGTCGCCAATTGGCGCTTGTCCCACCAAAAATGAAAAAAAAACGGATTCAACTTTTTCCTTATTGACCGACACTTTTCTACTATCAAAACCATCCAGCCAAGTAGGTATTATAATAGAAGTAACATACATTTAAAGCAAAAAAAACCATAAGTCCTCATATACATTTCACATTTACAAAATATTTAATTAATACGGGATATATCCATAAAAACAATTAACACACTACCCCCGGGACCATAATGACTTGTTTGTCGAGAGATGTTGTCACCTTGCTTCCAGATCCCGTTAAAATACATTTATATTAATATCATGCGTTTAATCTCCATAATTATACACGGGTACCACCAGAAGGAAGATACCCGGTCCTTTGGAAGGCTTACGTGGGGACACAGGTCCAACACGCAGAGGCCCTTTAGAGAATTTAATGTGTTGTGGGACACCAGCCGCAGCCTGCCCATAACTGCACTATAGAGATACAGCCCTGGGCAGTCCGCGGCCAATGTAGGACTATTGCAGAAAAATGGAAAAGAACAAAACTGGGTTATGGAAGGGGGTGTTAGATGGACTGGTATATTGGTTCTATGGGGACTATGGACGTCTGCCTTTTCAATATTAAAAATTGAAAATAATGGCAGACGGTGACTCGCCAGTTCGGTCGATGGGCTCCCAAAAAGGTTACCGAGAATGGCAACAAGGGGGCAACATCAGCTGAACGGCTAGGGGTGTAGAGAGGTGCGGCACCGGTTTCACCATCGCGGGCCCGCGGGCCCGGAGCGGGTTTCCCCGCTATTACTCATGCGTTTAATTATTATTATATGGATATTTTAAGTAAAAAATATAGCATTTAACGGGATAGCTTGAGATGAACTAGATATGATCTATAATAGTGGCATACTTTATTTATGAAACGCATCTGTCACTTATATTATACATACTAGTTAACCGCCCGCGGCTTCGCCCGCTTTGTCTAAAACCTAATAAATTATATACTAAAACCTTCATTTTTAATCACTCTATCTATTAAAAAAAACGCATCAAAATTCGTTGCGTAGTTTTAAAGATTTAAGCATACAAAGGGACATAGGGAAATAGGGACAGAGAAAGCGACTTTGTTTTATACTAGTATGTATAATGTATATAGTAATTAGTGTTCAATCAAAAGACTCTACATTGTTGATTAATGAACAACACTAAACACGCTTCACCCGGGATACTAACATAAACATTAGTTTGTTTTTATTAAAAAATAATTACAAAAGTTGAAGAGTTTGTTCGTTTGAACACGCTAATCGCAGGAACTACTAGAACGATTCCAAAAATTCTTTCACCGTTGGATTTGTACGTGATTCCTGAGATTGTAGAGACCACGATCGAAGCCAGCATCTTTCCCTTTTTATGATTTAAGTATTGATTTAGATAAAACCACATTGTCTATCTACTTCATACTATATTAAAATTTAAAAACTGTATAAAATAATATGTTCAATCACCCAAACACAAACTAACACGCGTATCGAATCTATTTCAAACAATGTCAGAGACGCCACATATGTATAAAACATAATGCTCCAATCAACATAAGCTCACGACTATACAATAAGTGCTTATTATCATATGAATAAATTATACATGATATATGTTGACCTTTTGAACGCATCTGTCGAGTATATATTTTTATTCTAACTGGTGTTAGAGACACCTGTAACGTTAGAATCCTACTAATATTATAAATGCGAAAGTTTGTGAGGATGTGTGTGTGTTTGTTACTCTTTTACGCAAATACTTTTGAACCGATTGCAATGAAATTAAGCACACATATAGAGGGTAACTTGAATTAACACATAGGATAGGTTTTATCCCGGAAATCCCACGGGAACGGGAACTATGCGGGTTTTTCTTTGAAAACGCGGGTGAAGCCGCGGGCGGAAAGCTAGTTTCCCATAAAGGTAATGCGACGCGCCATTTTTCTATTTTCTTTAATTAGCTGCAAATAATCGACGCTACAGCTGTGTTATTTATGATATGAGCAGCGACGGCTGCAAGTGTAGACTGTACATAAGTGTAGATAATTTTATTATGTGCTAAAGACAATTGAGTGTATGAAAAATATAGAAAACGTGGAAAATGTTTGTGTAAGCTGCACTTATTTTGTGAAAATATTTTCACTTATTTATAGATACTCTTCGTATTTATTTTACCAGCTATTTTCGATATTTTTTGTTAATGTACTAATTTTTTATCTATATATACATACTAGCGGTCCGCCCCGGCTTCACCCGTGGTACATGTTTACGTTTTCTCTGCATAAGAACCATCCTCGTACTTCAAGGAATATAATAAAAAAAAAAATATCGAAATAGGTTCAGCCGTTCTCGAGTTATGCGCTTACCAACACATTTTGCGATTCATTTTTATATATAAGATATGTGTGTATGACTGAAGACAGTTTAGTACAATATATCGATTATCCAGTCCTTCTGAGAAATCTGCTATTTTTTTTATTCAGTTTGTAAATTATAATCATAACGTGCCATACGTACTTTTGCTTCAAAACCTGGAGTAAAATATTACAAGATAAGTAGGTAATATCGTTGCAAAGCTTTAGAGCATCAGACTACAGAGTACCTATTACAGTATCGTATATTGTAAGAAAATACCAGCCAATTAGATCTATCATCTAATTGAGAAGCAGAACATTAATTACTAAGCTGACTGAAAAATCTGTCTACGGTTACAAAAATTAGTAAATTAATAGATTATTAAAGAAATTATAGTTATCTAAACCTTCTTCACTCATCCCATTAATTATAAACAAAATTTAACGATAACATATTTTTAATGTCACTACTTAAAATTTCTCACATAAAGAATACGTGAATAGGATCACACATGTCGAAGCGTTTGACCCAATTTGTCAGCTGATGTCGTCATAGCATAGAATTGGGTCGGTTGCGCACACGCACCGAATGCTTTTTTACAACTTTTTACACTGATTGAGAAAAATTAATAGCTTTTCTAGTAAAACGTTAACGTTAACATCTAGGAAAGTCAATTATAAGGCAATCGAAATTATTAAGAAGGGCTTTTTCTACCATATTTCAAGTACCTATATTACATGAAAAATGAAAATGATAAAAAAATTTAAAAGAAATTATTCCAATTCGTATACAGATAGATTCATCATTCAACTTTATTTTAAGTAAAGTTGTAAATAGATGTTCTAAATTGTTAAAGAAGAACAAATACATATTATGGTCGTATTTTTATTTAGTTCTCCATAAATGCAATAAACAATATCGATAAATATATCTATACTAATATTATAAAGCTGAAGAGTTTGTTTGTTTGTTTGTTTGTTTGAACGCGCTAATCTTGGGAACTACTGGTCCGATTTGAAAAATTCTTTCGGTGTTAGATAGCTCTTTTATCGAGGTAGGCTATAGGCTATAATACCATCACGCTACGACCAACAGGAGAGGAGCCACGGGGGTGAAACCGCGCGGAGCGGCTAGTCGAAGCATAAAATAGGTGAGGCTTACCGCTTACCACAGGCGGCGATATTCAAACTAGTATATTTACAGTGATTGAAAATTATTAAGCCACAATCTCTAGACTCCATGTGTTCTACAGAGAGACGTACTATCTTATAAAGATAAAACTATGTAGAACTAGTACAGTAAACGAATAGTACAGAGACAAAGTATCAAATGCTATATGGAAAGGCAGTTTCCATATAGCATTTGATATTTTGGTGCGACCACGGCTTTATTCAATGTAATAATTAGTAAATTTTTGTCTCAATATTGTCGTTATGTTCAAAACTGATTTTTCGTATCAGTGCGGTTATTCAGACATTCACACAGATACAATTAATTAACTTCTAATATTATATATCCTTATAAGCTTTTAGGCTGAATGCCCACAGAAGAAACTTACCGGCTTTCTACAAGTAGTGATAGGTGCAATTCCGTTAAATACCTAAGTAATTAAAT
Organism: Colias philodice; assembly: GCF_061535455.1. Classification (NCBI taxonomy): domain Eukaryota; kingdom Metazoa; phylum Arthropoda; class Insecta; order Lepidoptera; family Pieridae; genus Colias; species Colias philodice. The sequence goes on along the minus strand of NC_143091.1, from coordinate 2,511,918 downwards.
TAGTTATTATATACACTCTATAATAGGCGGTATGCTCTCACTATACCTTTTTAAAACAACACAAGTAATTTATGAGCCAATATATTACGCTTAACAAGTATATAAAATGCCTTAATTAGAGCCTATATTTTTATCCTATAGATGTAATGTATAATGAGCACATTGAATCGATAAAAAGTCGAAGATATGTGAAGGAAAGCGCTTATTTTCATAGCATTTAATTAGTGGTTTTGTTAGTGTTTTATGATATTTGAGATGCTGTCTGACTACAAACTGGCAAGTAATTGCTGACTAAAAATAAATAGGCACTAATTAAAACGGGTTGTTGATATATAGACGCGAAAGTATTTTATGGCCTGTGTGTGTCCAAGATAAAGACACTATATAGCGCCATCTAGACTGAAAAGATAAAAGCAAGAAGACATTTTGGATATTTTGTGGTGTAATTTGTAAAGAGCTAAAAATTATGAGATAGAATAAGAGGTACCTATATGGAGTTATTTTTAATTTGTATAGCCAGGCGAATTTAGTGCGAATATAATTTGAAGTTTAAGTTTTTTTTTTCATTTAGTTTTCGAATTTAAACTTTGATCTATTCGAGGATGAGGATAGAAATTTAAAGCTCAGTTAAACTGAAATTAAGAGCAACTCGAACGACTCGTAATCTTTGAATCGAAAATTTAATAGGATGGCATATAAATAATATTATTCTTCCAACAATAAAACAAAACAACCTATCCAAGAAAAAGAATGACATTGAACGGCGATAGTAGGTGGTTATAATATAAAAAGTAAATTGAGAAATATTTCTCGAATTTAAAAGAACATTTGAAAGTCAGTTCGAGTGCGGGCAAAGACCCAACTTAATTAAATAGGTTATACAGAGGACGTTTCACACCAAATATAATGTAATTGTTCTTATATTCCTTTTATATCAAACAAAAGTGCAAAAACAATTTCTTTATAGCGATTTTTTTGTGATGGACCGTTTAAGTCTGGTTTTAGTATCAAGCTAATGTTTATTAAATGGGTTCACCTTAGCGCACAAAAAATAAGATTGAGTTACACATGACTTGTGTATTACTAGCTGTCCTAGTCAAGATTATTCTGCCTTCCTCTTATCACTTAAGTGTGAAGTCCCGTGTCCCCTTAGTGGGGTAAGGGGCAGATGCATTATTCATACATCTGTTTCACTGATCGATTTTCTTTAGAGACAAGTAGGTGATCAGCCTTCTGTGTCCTACCAGACCGAGACATTTTTTTTTTCTTCGTCTCCACCGGGAATCGAACCCAGGACCCCTCGGTTCTACGCTCACGCGTCAACCACTGTACCAAGGTCTTATCACTTAGGGGTATGAAAAATAGATGATGACCGATTCACAGACCTACCCAATATGCACACCAAATTTCATGAAAATCGGTCAGGCCGTTTCGGAGTAGTTTAACTTCAAACACCGCGACGCGAGATTTTTATATATTAAATATTATAATCTGTGATTCTTTAATATTCTTTGCGGTCAGAAATAATTTTTAAGAATAATTACTAACAATTTGGTGGGATGTATCAAATTAGGATTAATTGTGTTATTATTGGAATGAATTTAGCATGCAGTTTGTTATTATCCATCCTTCACTTGCGTGATATATCACATTTTATAAATATATATTTTATATTTATTGAAATAAACAAAAATGGTAGCGACGAAGTCTGTACAGATTGCTATTAATCATATTGATTGGTAGGTAGTAAGTAGGTAGTAGAGTACTAAATTGTTATTTTCTAAATTAACCAATTTTTTGTAAGTTGTTTAATATTTTAATAGCCTTTATTACTAAGAATAAATTATATATATCTATAATGTTATTGTGTTTTAAAATTTTGTAAATGGAGCTAGGTGCATGGACCAATTTCAGTATATTGGTCCATGGTAATAAATAATAATCAACATTTCATAAAATTTCGTTAAATATCTTAACCTTAATGTTAAATTATTACGACAAAGATTAATACATTTCTTTGTAATTTCATAACTTCAAAATTAACTAAATTTCCATATAAGTATGGAAATAGTAAATAACTGCTTATTATATAAATACATTATCTCAACTCAAACTTTCCAAAAGCTCTTTAAATACAAAAAAAAATCCAGACAAAGACGTAGTATTGAGTACTTCTTAGATAACGCATAGCGCATGACCTAGAAGCGCACGTGTGTATAGACCCTCTTTGTTCGTATATAGGTCATCCCCTGAACATAAGGTCGGAATTGATGTGACTATCTATGGATAGATAGATTGGTTTTGGGGTCAGTATAGAAATGTGTGTGAAAAAAAAGGATATAATGTTAATGTTACCTATCATATTCGTTAGAAAAACATTTAATCTGTTCTGCATTGTTTTTTATGGAAATCTAAATTGTAATGTCTAATAATCTAAGTATTACAAAATAATAAAATTAAAATGTTTGGATAGCTTTCTAGTTTCTACGTCAATTATGAATTTTGATAAAATGACTTCAGATTGTTTGCATGTGTATATGTAAAAGTAAGAATGTCTTAAGAAAATTTATATGTAACTAGCGGTCCGCCCCGGCTTCGCCCGTGGACCGTGGTACATATGAAAAATAGATGTTGGCCGATTCTCAGACTTACCCGATATGCACAGAAAATTTCATGAGAATCGGTCCACCCGTTTCGGAGGAGTATGCAGACTAACATTGTGACACGAGAATTTTATATATAAGACTAGCGGTCCGCCCCGGCTTCGCCCGTGGTACATATGAAAAATAGATGTTGGCCGATTCTCAGACTTACCCGATATGCACAGAAAATTTCATGAGAATCGGTCCACCCGTTTCGGAGGAGTATGCAGACTAACATTGTGACACGAGAATTTTATATACAGGGTGTCCCAAAAAGTAGTGATGAACGAAAGCTGGGAGGTAGAAGACCAAGAGGGCTATCCGAATCACCCCCATGTGTGTTATGCGATTTTTCGTATTTTCGGAGTTATTACATTTTTTTCAATTTTTCATCTATCGCCGAGTACGATGAGATTTTTATTTATGGTAACGTGAATTATTGCGCTAGATGCTTGATTTTTTTTGTGTGCTAAGCTGAAAGATAGGCCAATTCAGTATGGTAACATTTACTATCGTTAGATCTTCGAATGGAATAAAAAAAATAATTAAATGCCAAGAAAGATAAAATTACCCAGTATGTTCATAACTTCAAGGGCCCATAAAAAAATAAAATCACATAAAAAAGGTTTTCCATTTGGCTTTTAAAAACTTGCTCTATCGATCAGGTAGCTACCCTAAAAATTTCATTTTATTATTCTGAAGGCTTCAATCGAAAAATTGAAATCTAAATGTGGTAAGTGCAAAATTTTTAGTAACATGATGATCATTAAAACCAATAAATAGGTGTTTAAAAATGATTTTTTTTTTTTAAATAGCCCCGCTGTTGCTCAATGCAAGTGCGACATCACCGTAAAAAGTTGTCTTTTTAATGTCTGAATGCTCTTTTATCATTTTTAATGGTTTCTTCTGCTACTATGAATTTCCGGGTTATTTCGTCCAAATTGTGGCAGTCTCTCGTCTTTGTAGTATCCCCACGGAAAAAATTCAATAGGGTTTATGTCCGGAGACCGTGGAGGCCAGGCTAAAGGGCAAAAATACCCTGAAAGATGGATTGGTCGTTGCAGCCTGCGCATGCGCCGGTGACGCCTGCTTTAAAGCCTGGCCTCCACGGTCCCTCGACCTAAACCCCATTGATTTGTTTCAATGGGGATACTAAAAAGACTTCGGCTACTTGAGAGAATGCCTCAATTTGGACGAAATAACCCGGAAATTCATAGTAGCAGAAGAAACCATTAAAAATGATAAAAAAGCATTCAGACATTTAAAAGACAACTTTTTACGGTGATGTCGCACTTGCACTGAGCAACAGCGGGGCTATTTAAAAAAATTCTGGTAATTAAACACCTATTTATTGGTTTTAAAGATCATCATGTTAATAAAAATTTTGCACTTACCACATTTAGATTTCAATTTTTCGATTGAAGCCTTCAGAATAATAAAATGAAATTTTTAGGGTAGCTACCTGATCGATAGAGCAAGTTTTTAAAAGCCAAATGGAAAACCTTTTTTATGTGATTTTATTTTTTTATGGGCCCTTGAAGTTATGAACATACTGGGTAATTTTATCTTTCTTGGCATTTAATTCTTTTTTTTATTCCATTCGAAGATCTAACGATAGTAAATGTTACCATACTGAATTGGCCTATCTTTCAGCTTAGCACACAAAAAAAAATCAAGCATCTAGCGCAATAATTCACGTCACCATAAATAAAAATCTCATCGTACTCGGCGATAGATGAAAAATTGAAAAAAAATGTAATAACTCCGAAAATACGAAAAATCGCATAACACACATGGGGGTGATTCGGATAGCCCTCTAAGTCCTCTACCTCCCAGCTTCAGTATATCACTACTTTTTGGGACACCCTGTATAAGAAGATTAATATTTATTTATATGTAATTAATATTTATACCAGTAAAAACGCTTACTTACAAACCATTAAACAGCTTGTTAATATAAAAAACGCGGTTAAATTACATGAATATTTTTCCATATTCACACGTTAAATTAACCAATAGAACCTGTTTTAAACCCGTCAAAAACAATATTCAAAAGCGTGTTATTTTAATAGCTAGGATGTTGCAAGGAGAACGTCAAAGGACAGCCGGGTCATTGCATTGTCTCAAAGTGCATAGAGATGACTCTACCGACCTTGGTTCGTTTACTTTCTATATAGACATATATTTGAAGCTTAATATATGGGTAAACTAGCTTTCCACCCGCAGCTTCGCCCGCGCAGTCAAAGAAAAACCCGTATAGTTCCAGTTCCCGTGGGATTTCCGGGATAAAACCTATCCTATTTCCCGGGATAAAAAGTAGCCTATGTCCTTTCTCGGGTATCAAAATATTTCTATACCAAATTTCATGCAAATTGGTTCAGTAGTTAAGGCATGATTGAGTAACAGACAGACAGACAGAGTTACTTTCGCATTTATAATATTAGTATGGATTATAAACCTTTGTTGATTATAGATTGATATTTATGTATGTGCAAAATAGAAACAAATACTTTTTAATTAAACTTACTGCTTGATTTGCAAAATGCTAAAATAAAAATTTCCTTTCGCTGCTTATTTTTTATTTAGTAGGTACTCAAAGTATCATATTTTATCATTTAATAGGCATATGTTTTAACATATAAACATTTTTGGAAAAATATTGGAATAAAATAAATATATTAGAACACACGATAGATCTTATTAGAAAATAGACTTTGTTACATTGGATAAATATTTTGTTACATTTTCTCAGCAAATCAACTGATCGAATCTGGTTGAACTTTCCCACAGAGATAGACTATTAAAATGAATAAATAAGAGAACTGCTTTAATATTGAAAAGGGCTGAAGTTAGTCATAAATAAAACTTTTTCTTAATTTTTAGAACTATTTTATTTCGAATAACCGGCCAAGTGCGAGTCGGGCTCGCGCACAAAGGGTTCCGTAGCAGCAAATATAATAAATTACAGTTAAATCAACCTATCTCAAAAACTATAAGAGATACTTTGATCAAACCAAAAATCGTTGAAAGAGTTAATTAGCATGCATCACCTCTATTTTTTTTAGAATTTTATACCCCGTAGTTATAAAAATAGAGGGGGGGGGACATACTTTTTACGACTTTGAGAGCTGATATCTCAAAAACCGTTCACTTTAAGAAAAATGTTTTTTAGAAAACTTTATATCATTTTAAAAGACCTTTCCATTGATACCCCACACGGGTATGTACATCGAAAAAAAAAATTTCATCCCTCAGTTACATGTATGGGGGGCCCCACCCCCAATTCTTTTTTTTACTATTTAGTGTCATATTTTTGTAGCGGTTCATACAACACATATTCCCATCAAATTTCATCACTGTAGTACTTATAGTTTCCGAGTAAATCGGCTGTGACAGACGGACAGACGGACAGACGGACAGACGGACATGACGAAACTATAAGGGTTCCGTTTTTGCCATTTTGGCTACGGAACCCTAATAAAAGCAATGTAATTTGACGACGCGGCCGCGGTTGGCGCAGTGGTAAAGTAACTGCCTACTGAGCCGACGGTCCCGGGTTCGATCCCCGGTCAGGGCAAATATTTGTGTGATGAACTCAATTATTTGTTCTTGGGTCTGGGTGTTATTAATTATTATCTATATATGTACTTATTAAATATTATATTTATCGTCGCCTAGTACCCACAACACAAGCCTTAATTGAGCTTACTGTGGGACTAGGTCGATTTGTGTAATAATGTCCTATAATATTTATTTATTATTTATTTATTTATAATCGACCAATAAGACTCTACTATAACGTATGCGATGTCCCGTTCTTAGCAGAGAGATACTAATATGAATTATGATGATAATGCTCAAAAATAATCTTTAAAACGGATAATAATACGGGTAGGTATAATAAATATTAAGTTGTTATTAATTACCATTTTTACATCTATACTAATATTATAAAGCTGAAGAGTTTGTTTGTTTGTTTGAACGCGCTAATCTCAGGAACTAGTGGTCCGATTTGAAAAATTCTTTCGGTGTTAGATAGCCCATTCATCGAATAAGGCTATAATATCATCACGATAAGACCAACAGAATCGGAGCAATGCGGGTGAAACGGTTATTTTTTTTAATTTTTAATGGTAATTAATAATTATATTGTGGCATTTATAATATCCTTGGGTCATAATGAAGAAGAAACAGAGTAGATGTCAATTTCATATCTATCTACAAAAGGTAAGTAGATTAATTTTGCTACGATAAATTAACATCAAAATCAACATTTCTAAAGAAATATAAGCATTCTCACCTTTCAAAAGAATAATAATAAAATGTAGACTTACATTCCAACCATATGTTACGCAACTATTGTTCAATATATTGTTCGACTATAAAAGGTTCTTTCTTCATAAAAACACCCACGAATGCAGGCTTTTACTTTCTTCGGCCTTTTTTGCTACCGTTGCTCGGATCGGTGCAGTGTTATGGTTCAGTTATTTTATTAATTATTATTTAACTTATCATTAATTAAAAGTGCTATTTTTAAATAATTGAACACAATAATGATTAATCTATTTATACAGTTTTAGTTTGTAGTTTAGCGATGCTATTGATAAAATTGTTTAAAGTTGCAGTATGGTGAGATTAGACAGCATAGAGAGAGTTAATTATGTTAGATGTGTTCCATAAATCGTAAGTATCTATGTAACTTAGTGTATAACTAAACAGTAACAACATCCTTTCAGTACTCAAAAGTAGAAAGCTTTGATATTGCTGAGCTAACAATAATTATTGCCTAATTAAGGCTAACTATATAATATATATATAACTTAGGCTATAAGATCATCTTGCATTAAAATGATCAATTAAAACTTACTTTATTTGTTAAGCGCTGTGTGTATAAAATTCGTTATACAAATATAATAACATCGTAATAATGAAAACAATATCCATCTTTTTTGAACTAGGGTAATATTTAGAACCACAACGATGGCCCAATCCAAAACGAAAGTATCATTGCATCGTTACCTGCACGCATTCCCACACTATCATCTTGTATCCCTTTCTTTTGTGTGCACTTCATATATCTGTCTCATTTAATACGATCCATTTTGACGTCACTTATCACTCTCACTCTCAATAATAGTATAGATAAAATAAAAGATGAAACACTTTTTATCGAATATGTATTATGATTAATGAAATAGAAAATTATTGTAAAAGTAACAATTCGATATTAATAAATATAGCATTCAAAATTTAAATTGTTTAAATTATTTTTATCAAAACCAACTCAAAATATATTCTACAGAGTAACAAGGCAAATATTGTTGCGTTTCTTTAATTTCCATAAAATATGTTATACATAAAAGGATTCTAATTATACATATATTTTACTTAGTAAAGTTATTTACTTTAACTGAGAAATTCCTCCAATATAACGTTTTATCTGTCTCCAAACATATACTTCTATGACGTAAGAGCTACGCACACTTTCTTTAGAGCGAGAGAGCGTTATACGACCATGTGTCTGCCAAAGCAGGACGGCAATACAAAACAAATGCTCTTCGTTTTTTATTGCACTATAACTTTCTTTCAATTTTACTTTGCGTGTGCGATTCGATGACTTCAATTAACCAGTGAAAGATATATACGTCACATTATTGATATAGCCCTTATTTTCTTAGCAATAAGAGTCAATATTGTATTAGCATTTAGCACTTTCTATGATGAATGATGAGCGACAGTTTTTCTTCTGAAATGTTCGCATGATCTTAGTGAAAAGTGATTAGTGTCTATGTAAGTAAATATATCATGTATTATTTGACTTTCTTAAATTATTTTAATTTCCATTTGTACATTAGACTACAGATTAATTTATTAGAAAACTAGATTTCCGCCCGCGGCTTCGCCCGCGTTTTCAAAGAAAACCCGCATAGTTCCCGTTCCCGTGGGATTTCCGGGATAAAACCTATCCTATGTGTTAATCCAAGTTACCCTCTATATGTGTGCTAAATTTCATTGTAATCGGTTCAGTAGTTTTTACGTGAAAGAGTAACAAACATCGATACATCCATACATCCAAACAAACTTTCGCCTTTATAATAGTATTAAGATTATCATTTTATTGTATTACAAACTTAAATAATAAATAAAAATAGTAGTAGTAGGTAGTTTAAATAATTTTGACGTGATTGTTTAGCTCATTTCTCATTAACCTATACCTTACTATACATAAATGATTAGATAAATTAACTGTTTTAAATATGAAAGCTGTTAAGAGAAATCATAGATCAAAAATGTTAAAATATTTATAAACATCTGACTGTGACTACTATGTATCACGTTTCAACAATCGACATGGCATCGATCACAGAAAATCCATACTAATATTATAAATGCGAAAGTAACTCTGTCTGGTACTCAATTACGCCTAAACTACTGAACCAATTTGCGTGAAATTTGGTATGGAGATATTTTGATACCCGAGAAAGGACATAGGCTACTTTTTATTGCGAAATATGTACCTACCACGGGCGAAGCCGGGGCGGGCCACTAGTAAAACATAAATCTAGGTTTATCCACCAATTTTTATCCACTTCCATCTAGACTAAAACGAAATAAAATAAAAAATTTGTGTGTGTAACTACTAGTGTACACACGTAAGAAGTGAAACTTCTGCATGACGTTATTTTTCAAAAAATAATTTACTATTTGCACCATTACAGAAATACGTCGAATCACGCGTGGTAGGGATAAGAAAAAGAGGGCGCGTAACGTAAAAATGTCACGCGTAACGAAAAAATGTTACACTAAATTTTTTTCCAACCCCGATAAAGAAGTTTCACTTCAAAAAACGCATAGGTTTCGTATTAAATAATACTCTAAAAGTAGCGACTTTTTTTCCATTATCCGATGAGTATAAAATAAAAAAATCTGCAAGATCCAAAGAATAGCAAACAAGAAGAACCTACATACCAAACGTAATCTCAAAATTAAATTCACAATATTTCTATGGCACTTTTTCAACGATCACGTAGCTATAAGCATAACCTGCAATTTATATTTTTTTTCTATAGAACATTTTATCTTTTGTGTTGGTAGGACGTGTGTTTATAAAAACTGATGGCTGATCTATTTTGGTGGTTTACTCACTGTGTCTTTCAATATTGTTTATTTAGTTGTTTTTAAATTATATTTAGAAATATATGTACCTATTTTATAACTCGACATCTCTGAGCCATTAATTATAGACTTTTCATATAGGTATTATATAGGTAGCATTAGGCGGAAGAATTCCAACAAATACCCGCGGCCCCATCATTAAAGCGGCTCGACGGAACTCAGTGGGGTTTTAGTCGGTAAAAATCCGACATAACCCACGGCTCCTTCCCCGGGGGCCGTGGGTATCTTTGGAAGATTTCCCCGCTATAAAAAAAAAAGGTTGATCCAGATTCGTCTGGGTTGACATAAAAAAATAGCCTATGTCGCTTTTATTTCTCGGAAAGTATAATAAATATAACATAGGTATCTTTTAAAATATCCTAGAAATAATTTTAACAGACGTCTGTTGTACAAATAAAATAAGACATGGCTCTGTATTTCCTACATTCAAAGTAACGAGAATTACTCCTCTAAATATACTCCTATTTTACTTAAAAATTATACCTTTAGGTTTTAGAGTGAGAGAGAACTATTGAACATACCTAAATTTCTCATAAATCTCCAAACACTTCCTTTCTTTTCCCAAAATATAAAGTCTTCCAACTTACCGATATCTCACACAGTGTGTAAACTCTCGAGGGTGAAACCAAGGTAATCTTTCACATACTTTCACCAAACACAATGGCTCCAGGTAGGCGAGGACAAAACATCCCGATCCTTTTGATAGTGACATTTTATACTTATGAGGTCACAATGCATTTAAAATTTTGGATTCTGAGTTAGAGCTTTTTCTAAACGTGATTTTGTATAATTAAATTATACCTACAATATGTTTAATATATAGAAAAGACAATACTTTACATCGAACAAAGATTGCTTTTTTGTTGAACTATTAAGTTCATAGGATTACCTTTCCTAGTATTCCTACTAGTATTAGGAAAAATATGAAAGTCTCTGAATATAAATGGATGTTTGTTACTACACCCAAAAAGAGCTGTTTAGATATGCATAAAATTTGATACATAGATTATTGTTTGGATAAGCACGTAAGCTACTTTTTACCAGGAAACAACAAGAATAAAGCCGTGCGTTCCAGCTTGTATTACATAAAATACATATGATAGAGATATAGTACCTACAGTATACATACAATATTATCTAAGTATAAATGAATATTATGTTTCGATTATAAGAAATATGAGGAAGAGGTAATTATGTCATAGTTGTTTAAATGTATGTGGATTTAATTGCTTATATCTAGTACGAAATTAATTGTATATTGATAAAAGGTTATCAAACGTATACAATTATTAATGAAACGTATTGAAATTACGAATACATTTTATACAACATAATTGATAGCAGTTATAAAATCATACATAATATAAACGCAGTGTGCATGTGTGCATTTCATCGATGTGCATAATTATATAATTATAGAGGAGACGCATTAAATTTAAATTCAATAAAGAGAATTAGACCTTGAAAAATTGTATGGACATAGTTGGTTATTATATAAGCATAAAAATCTAGATATATTATCATAGATAATGTCCAAAACAGCTGAATCGTATACCTATCTAAATTGAATATAAAACTTAAGTTCTTTTCACATGCTATATATCCATACTAATATTATAAATGCGAAAGTTACTCTGTCTGTCTGTCTGTTACTCAATCACGCCTAAACTACTGACCCAATTTGCATGAAATTTGGTATGGAGATATTTTGATACCCGAGAAAGGACATAGGCTACCTTTTATTGCGAAATAATATTATGTACCACGGGCGAAGCCGGGGCGGACCTCTAGTATAACATATTTTCGGAAGCTTAACGTTATAGAGCTTTTTTATCATACATTTTTTTTGACAACATGTACCTTTTCTCAATGTACACCAAATATCATTAAAGTCGTCATATTAGCAGATAAACACAGTTACGTTCGCCTTAAAATTACTAGAGATTCTACACGCGAATAATCCACGATTCGTCACAAAAAACGCACCTCCCTTCCCATATTGGATTCCCTTTAGAAAGTTGCACAAAAGCACACGTGTGCTACCTGACTACAACGTATCGACCCCTACATTTCTTTATAGCTATACGCTTTGTACTTACACGCTTTCGTTTTTATATCAGCCTTGAACTATCTACCCGCATTCATGGAATAATAGGACAATAATTCAATCATCAGATTTAAGGACATCAAAACTTATTGGACTATCAAGTTAATTATACATTTTTAGTTAAGTATATTTGCTTAATAAAGTTTTTACGTTATTTAAATAACGAGATTTAATATGACAAGAAGTCAATTCGTCTATTTTGCTACAAATAAAATAATAAACGAGCATGAGAAAAAAGAATTCCTAATACTTTTAAAAGAATTGTCATTTTAGAAACACAAGTAGGTAGGTAAAATTATAAATTACGTATAAATTGTTCTAGAGGTATCGTAACTTAACAAAATCATTATCATCACAAATATTAAATTGTCGAAGCGATATTTTTACTATTAAATAAACTTTAACCTTAACATATTTTATTTTCTTCAACGATATGCTATTATTAACAGTATTTATGATTAACAATATACACATATATGGCAGCGTGTATAACCGGTACATTCACACGTCTCTATCGATTATAATCATTTCCCTATATAAAATATATACTGCATTTGTCTTCATAATTATATGCTAGTCTTATATTATTATGCTATGATAACTGATCACATATAAATCATAATAAAGCTGCCGCGTAATTTCGTGGTTATTAGTCGTATTGTTTATTTTATTATTCATATACTTTATTTTTTATATTAACCTGATACACAAGTTACATATGTAAATTATACATATTCAATGTAAGGAATTTATACTGTGTTATACAATACATTAGACTGGTACTTAACAAAGTAGTTTATATCTTCTCTTGTATATAATTAATACTCTTGATTGAATAATTAAGTATAATTATTATCTTATTGTCATAGCACTAATATATAGGTTTAAACGAAATCTCACCTAATAATTTAAACATCTATATATATATAAAACTCAAAGGTGACTGATATAGTGATCTATCAACGCACAGCCCAAACCACTGGACGTATCGGGCTGAAATTTGGCATGCAGGTAGATGTTAGGACGTAGGCATCCGCTAAGAAAGGATTTCCCGAAATTCTTGCGGGAACGGAGAAAAACGGGGATGCACGTACAAAGTCGTGGGCGGAAGGTAGTTATCTATAAAACAACACAGATCTTGAACGAACAGTAATCCCTTAAAAGTTTTCATGTGCTGCTTTTAATATACTTAAACATTTGAATATTCAGCTTCATATATCAAAGATTATGAAATCAAATATCAACTTTCATAAACCTTCATCCCGCAGCGAACCGACATCTAAATTATAAACTGAAGATACAAATCTCTAGCCCAAGCTTACGTAAATAGTCCACACCTATTTATTTTTACAAGATAAGGCTTGAGTTATGAAAATGAAGTGGAAAGGAAAGTAGACTGTGTCGAAACAGAGTTGCGCCATAACTGTCGCTAAAGGGGAGACTGACCCAATTCGGTTGTTTCATGTACATTACCTTTTGTTTATGTCAGTTGTGACAGCAGATTGGTACTATAAATGCTATCTAATGCACAAGGAGAGTCTTGATAAAATATCGTTTGTAAATCATCTTACTATGAAAGCGAAAGCTTGTGTGCAACGTTATGTGTAAGACTAAACAAGAGAGCCCTATTTGTGATTTTTCACTTACATTACCATTTGTTTATGTCAGTTGTTGAAGAAGTTTGTTACAATAATAGTTATCTGAATAAAAATAACATTACAAAAAAATAAACGATCCTATAAAAGTGAAAGCTTGTTACGATGTAGACGTAGTAAGTATAAGATTGAACTAGAGAGCCCTTTTCGAGATTTTGTTTAGGTCAATTATGACAGATAATTTGTACGATAAGTGGTTTCTGCTGCACAGAAAATAGCATTACAAAAAAATACTTATAAATGATCTTGCAATGAACGTAAAGTCTGTGAGTACTTATGTGGTAACTGCGGTATTTTATAAGCTTGAGTTAAAGGGCCCTTTTTTGAGACTATTAGAAAGGTGCCGTAAACTACATGATTCAAACTGTAATTCAATCTAAATAACACGATTTTAACTCCATTATCAATCTATTCATTTGACTTAACAATGTTTAACTGTTATTCAATTTGTTTTCAGTTTAAAATGACATCTATTCGTTCGGCTTCGCCCGCGTTTTCAAAGGAAAACCTGCATAGTTCCCGTTCCCGTGGGATTTCCGGGATAAAAACTTATGTGTTAATCCAAGTTACCCTCTATATGTGTGCTAAATTTCATTGTAATCGGTTCAGTAGAATTTGCGTGAAAGAGTAACAAACATCCACACATCCTCACAAACTTTCGCATTTACAATATTAATAGGACTATATTTTGTACTCTTATGCAATCCATACTAATATTATAAATGCGAAAGTAACTCTGTCTGTCTGTCTGTTACTCAATCACGCCTAAACTACTGAACCAATTTTCATGAAATTTGGTATGGAGATATTTTGATACCCGAGAAAGGACATAGGCTACTTTTTATGCCGGGAAACTGATGTAATCCCGGAAATCCCACGGGAACGGGAACTATGCGGGGTTTTCTTTGACTGCGCGGGCGAAGCCGCGGGCGGAAACCTAGTGTGTAATAATTGACATATCGAATCACTTGGTCCTTCGAGTCAAAATAGCAAGCAAACAATAGAAGTACAAACATAACGCTAATAAAACGAACAAAACTGACATACCTTACTTAAGAGATAAATAAATAAAAAGATCCATGTTATCAATATGACCATGACTATTGGCCTTCACACATTCTACTTGTGTCTATGAACAAATAAAATAAACACTATGTGTTTAAATATTTACACGTAAAAACTTACACGTTTAATGTTATTTTCAATATCTATTGCTGTTAATACAAATCAAGTTTTTACTCTATAATAATTTATTTGCCAATATTGTCCGCATTGTTTTGTGTATTGTCAAGATTTAAAACATGGCCAATTTGGTTGAATTATAGGGCAGAAATAGAATGGCTTGGTATCCCCAATGTTAGAGGACTTCTTAAACGATTGGAACATTTAAATGGTAATAATTGTATAACACTATCGGTCCGCCTCGGCTTCGCCCGTGGCACATATTTCGCAATAAAAGGTAGCCTATGTTCTTTCTAAGGGTCTAAAGATTATCTGTTCCAAATTTCATCAAAATCGGTCCAGTAGGTTATGCGTGAAAACCATACATACATACATACAAACCTTTCCTCTTTATAAAATTAGTATAGATTAAAAAATAGGGTTCTGATCAAATATAAATCTAAGCATCATGAAAGTAACTACATTTATGTCGAAATCGTACAATTCTGGCAACCATTTCAATTACAGAAGCTATAATTAAATAGTGTGAGCACCACTCAGTCTTCTTCTTCTCCGTCCTATCACTCTAGCTAGAGCGGTCGTGGTCATCATGAAAATGGGGTAACCCACTTAGTCTATTCCTCTCTAATCTAAGACTTGAAATATATCATTGAAGATTGGACCCTTCTTACTATTACAATGCTTAAATTGATTATATTGATCCAAAAGGCTGATGCTTAAAGGATAAAAGTGACCATTATCAACTAGGATAAAAAAAATTATGTAGTTCATTAATGTTTTTTCTAGCATCCGGGATCCACGACAGATTCAAGCCATATAAGGATACATGCATTCGTTCTGACATGCAATTAAATTCACTTCTAGCCTCTAGGACATACCGGTTTCCTCACGATTTTCCTTCACAGGTTTGGTATATGCCAAATGTACAAAAAATACTATACTTGCACTATGAAGGTTTCGCTTTTTATCACATACTGGAGCAATGACTCTAATTAAAAAATTTACTTGAAGGCAATCTATACTGAAATATCTGACTAATTTTTACTCTTGAAATAATTCCAGCTCTTCCAAGAAACTTCAAGGGTTACTACAAGTAAATACATAAAAATTAATCGATATTCAATATTTTTAAATCATATCCTACAAAAATTCCCCCACATCATTCGTAATCATGACCTACGCTACATATAAATAGCATACTACAAAGCTTCCCAAATAAATCTAAATTCGCTTAAATGCTTCAGCAACACATAAACAGAACATTTATCTCGTAATAAATAGGACCGAAGATGTGCGATGATTCACACGGTACTCGTAATCTTTATAATCAAAGTTGGTGCTGTGACCCAAATCCCTGCAACTAGTACTTTCATTGTGATTGCCGCACGCACACATGCGCACGCGCACGGACGTGTGTAGATTGTACACGCACACATGTTAATATGTAAATGTGCTTGTGTTTGTTTAAATACAAGATGTTTATGAATCGGGCTTTGTGAGATAAATGGATGGTAGTTTTTATTTTTGTGTTCTAATGTTATTTGTTTTGAATAGTATTCAATGCTTACAATGCCTAAATTGACAAATAACTTTTTAGAAATAAATTAAACTAGGCTTTATTTCCATATCATTGTGAACTTGACGTTATCCTGCTACTGTCCCATACCAATTTCCACCCCATTTTTTCTTCTTTCCTTTATTTCATACGCAAGCTTATTTCATATTTTTGTCTCGTTTAAAATCAGTCGATAGCCGGCGAAGTCCCTTTAAAAAATAATTGGAACTTCAAACAACTTCTGGAAATTAAATTTACCTTTATAAGGTAACTTTCGAAATGTTCCCTTCCATTACAGAAATAGTTTTGACTAACATAAAACTAAAGCAACAGACCTATCTTTTTAGCTCACACAAGCGAAGTAGTGAATGCTTGCATTCATAAACGCACACATGCAAACCTGTATGGGTGTGTAACAGTATAGCATTGTACTTCTGCACTAGAGCGCGAAGAGATGTATAATATCTAAATGAAATATCATGTAGAACTAGGACAATAATCCGTACTTTGATAGATACTTACGAATTAGATTCGAATGAGATTAATGCCTTGCTGTGAGTTTTGATAACATGTGTAATGCGATGATGAATACATTAATGTTTGGGCATAAATTTGTAATGACAAAAATATACTGTATCAAAGAAAATTAAAATTCGATTGAGTTCGGTCATAGAGAACCTGACATGAACTTTTTGATATAGTAGAACTAAATGACTATCCACTGTGTGCATAAAATGGAAACATTTATGATGAAAAGGTCAAATTAAAAATAGTTGACGAAATAGATAAAAAGAAAAACTGAACAAAGTATTTAAGATTCAATGTACCTACCTATTAAGAAAATAACATTCACGAGTATCATTTAGTTTTATAATTATTCATCAATTAAAAAGTCATTTAGGTTATATCAATTTCTCTACATGACATTAGACGTATAGGATTTCTTTAATCGTTTCTAATGTTTATTTTTTTCTAGGTCATCTCTTAAATATGTATGTGTCTTTAAATTATTCTAAACGTGTCTCAAAATAGACTCCTCATGAATTATTATGTATCGTGCATCTCTAATGTTACACGCTTTCAGTCTATCTCCAATCTCAATAGCTGAATGCAAGAACATGATAACATTTTTCATGGAATCGACCCACTTTCGCAACATTACATGATGAGATTATCTTCGCAAATAAATGTCCATATGAAGTTTAAAACAATGAAAAATGGCGAAAGAAAGGCCATGTAATTGTGGTTGTATAACTGTCGGTATAATGTGGATCATCAAAAGACGATTAGGCAGTTTAAGACTATCATGACAGGCGTATCATTACCATGACAGTTTGCATATGACACAACTACATTCAATTTTCCAATCCTCTTTATCACATACTTTCAACTTTCATATTTCCGAAATATTGACTGACAATACCTTTAAACATAACCACCCTTATTTAGAGTTAAGTGAAAGTGCTTTTCTAAATCTAAGATAGCACCAATTCTAAAAGGAACATGCAGAAATCTTTCAACTCGAAATGTATCAAGTCATCCCGTACTTACCATTTCTAACCTTTGAATGCTTATCATCAATTAATCGATCGTGGTCCTCTTATCGGTCATCAGGTTCCGATCACCGGAAATGTAGTTCAAAGAAACTGATTGCTTCCAACCGTCATTCAAATTAGTGTCATACAATCATAATCTTCTGCTTGCGTAACATCTGACGTAATCGAAACCAGCTCAGGGAAAGTTACCACGCTAATTTCACTCGCTTCTATCTTTCTCTTTATGTTTCATCCTGTTCGCACTTGCACAATTTCCGTTTTCACCTCTCTCGTTTCTGTGGTAATCTGCTCTCTCTCTCGTTCGCGCACGTGGTGGATATGTGTGTCTTTGTTTGTAGCTTCTTCACGGTTGGCGTGTTCTATTTTTTCGGTTTCGCACGCGCTGGAGGCGTCAATCTACGTAATCAATTGTTTCTCACCTTAAGTGCGGATAAGCCTTGAAGAAAAATGATTAATAAGCTGAGCTATGATGATTTAACACTTTGTGAATAGAGTTTTTAATGCACGAAGGCAACTTTGATTATCTGTCATTAACAACTTAATAATACATTTTAATATTGACTGAGTAAAATAATTTATTGCTTCAATGAGCTGCTTAGAATAATTTAGGGGCATCATCACATCTGATGTAAAAGAAATAATGTCAAAATTAGCATATTAGCCAACTTCACTAAATATAACGACCGCGACGCGATAATATCTTCTGCATGCATTATCATAGGTACAAGATAAAATTGCATACATGTTTTAGGCATATTTCACATGTCTCTATGTACATACCTTCTTTATAAGCATAAAATTTTAAGCTATTGCATAGCTTCTATCGCGGGCCTTGAGCGCGGGGACCGAATCCAGAAATTCCGTAACGAAAAAACCTCACGCTCCCCACTCCGACGGACACGGAGGTGTGGCTTGAAGGCATGCTATGCAATAGCTTTACCGCGGCAGTCCCCGAGTGCCACACATCTTTTTTTTTAAAGAATCTAAAATAACATTGAGAAAAGTATTGTAACTACCAATAGGTATAGATAAATGAAATTATACGAAGTACCATTCAAAGTCAAATGATCGTATTTAAGATTTTTTATTAATTAAAATGTTATACGACACTCTTCTTTAACAATATTGACATGCAAATGCACATATACTAAATTAATTAACTATCCAATAAAAGCAGAATTAAATGTAAAATAATGATAATACACGTAACATTTTAATGGTAGCCAGACGGAATAAAATATAAAATGATTTCTGGAATTTATGCATTTACTTTTGATTGATTTAAAGCAAAAATAATTAATTAATTCACATTTGAATCTGTAATAGGTATTTGGTATGCAGTAAAAGGAAAAGAAATTAAATGATTCCAAATACAAATCACAAATTTGGAATTCTAAACACGGGCACAAAACAATTCGAAAATAAAAGTTTTAAAATTCGAAAAACAAATGATTCCAAATTTAAATCGCCAGCGTGCTATGACAATTTCTAATAATATCACATATTGTTAACAGAGGCATAAAACAATTTGAAAACTGAAGTTCGACGTTCAAAAATCAAATGATTCCAAATTGAAATCGCACAGGATGGTATAAATTTCTTAACCGCATTGAATAGGCATTTGCACAAGTTTCGGGTGATCGGTGCCAAGCCAATCTTGCTCAAGGTTGCAGTGGAAAGTAAACCCGTGAACATTCCGCTTACAGCCTACGACGAGCTTTCGTCCCGCAAGGCTATCCGCCGGTATCTAGGGCTACCTTTACGCGTGGAACATTTCTTTGGTATCGAGTTGGTTTAGAATTACAATTTGAGTATTAGCTAGTATCTGTGGTGTATTAGTGGGCACATTGTAGACGTGTTAAAGAACTAATAAGATCTGGATTTATTCAAGAGAAATGTGAATAGGCACTTATTAGGCAAACATGCTCCATCCTAGACCACGCTTGTCGCTATCCTTCAGACGAAGCGATGGTCATATGCTTGCCTAATCCTAACTTAAAAAAATTATCTATGTTGCTTCTAAATAAAACACTATATTTTATAAACGAAATAAAAATGCTGATCACTGATACAAATGAATCTACTTGGTTGATAAAGAGAGCAAATATCAAATACACACCATCGCTGTGCAGTGTGCATGTAACATGACATGGTTAGTAAAAATTGGCCTTATTATTATTGAAATGAATCTATATAATTCAAGCGGAAATAAGTATCTTATCGATTAATCTCAAGACTTTTTTAATTATCATAATACGAATAAGATTTTAATACAAATGTGAAGCAAGATAGTTTTATTATTGACCCCGTATGTGTACATGGTGTTGCTAGGGTTGCCAACCGTACTATAATATATAGTATTGTACTATATTTCGGGTCTGCGTACTATATACTGTTGAAAACATATATAGTACGCAAAAATACTATATTTTCAACACCGACAAATGTAACAAACAGATCCTTCATTAAAAAAAAAATAAGAACGCGCCTTTTAATTGTTAAGATGGCTAAGTCATATAACCTATTGCGCATATACAGGGTTACCGGGAAAGTCGTACAGAATATTGAAGGACGTTATTATTCAGGTCATTTCTGATCGAATTGGTCCCATAATATGGTATCCGAAACCTAACCGTTATGGTATCCGAAACCTAACCGTTATATTATGGGTCCAATTTGATCAGAAATGACCTGAATAATATCGTCCTGCAATATTCTGTACGACTTTCCCGGTAACTCTGTATACCAGTGGCGAGAAGAAAGAAACAGAAGAAGTGTATCATTGATAAAAAATGAGCTATTGATTTATATTAATGATATTAATCTAAAAATTGAATGTGTTAAATAGCATATGACACTTTTATTTTAAACAAAAAGCTGTTACACAGTGCTAGAAGTGCAAAAAATATAGTTTTTATATAAATAAATAATTAACAAATACAATATATTTGTCTATTTTTTTATTTTTCCCATAAAATACTATATTTTTTTTAAATGTACTATATTTTTTACACCTTATTTTGGAAAATACTATATTTTGATGATGAAGTGTTGGCAACCCTAGGTGTTGCCCACACATCATTCGCGCAATACCGAGAGAAAGTATCCTATATTATTACTGAAGAATTGAATAATCTATCATATAGATGCTATATTATATGTATCATATTTTTCATTAGTCATATTTATAGTAAATAATTATAATAAAATTCACACAACGGATGTTTGTATATCTGTTTTAAAAACAAAAGCAGAAAGAAGTACTTATTTAGAATTTTTTTTTAGTAAATTATTCAAGACATTTTTCACACACGGCACGATCTGATCCCATACTAAGCTTTTCGCTTGTGTTATGGAATTTAAAAAATTACCTACTCTTATTTGTAAAACTTATTTCAATTTATGAATTAAACAATGAATACACATCACAATCTACATTTTACAATCTAGATACTAACGACATTATGAACAAATAACACAAATATGTATATAATGTGTTATCTCATGCCAAAATCTAATAATTTACCCGATATTTTTCCCAGAAGGTAACCCTACTTGCATCTATCGTTATCTCAACTATTCACCTTTAAATTCTCGTTTAGTTCTCGAAATACTTGAACACAATACCTACCTTGATTGCAAGCGACTTGCCTACCTGCTAATAAATATTTCTTTAATCAACTCCAATAAAATAAAAAGGAAAGTCACTTGAAATTGATCGTTAAGTTTTTATACACAACATTTTTATGTGTTTATATGTTTCATTTTTTAAATTTTTATCTGTTTACAAAACTAGAGAAGAATCTTGATGTCATCGTATGTTTCTTCTTTCTTTCTTTTTCATTTTAACGACATGCTACAGCGTTTATTGTTAAGTTGATCACTTAAATAAGTTTAAAATATGATTAATTAAATAGCATCTATCTCCAGTTTATATAATACTAGCTGCTCCGCGCGGTTTCACCCCTGTTGGTCGTAGCGTGGTAATATATAGCCTATAACCTTCCTCGATAAATGGGCTATCTAACACCTACCAACTATATAATCGGACCAGTAGTTCCCGAGATTAGCTCGTTCAAACAAACAAACTCTTCAGCTTTATAATATTAGTATAGATAATATTTCCATGGAAATTATTATTGAAATGAATCTATATAATTCAAACGGAAATAAGTATCTTATCGATTAATCTCAAGACTTTTTTAATTATCATAATACGAATAAGATTTTAATACAAATGTGAAGCAAGATAGTTTTATTATTGACCCCGTATGTGTACATGGTGTTGCCCACACATCATTCGCGCAATACCGAGAGAAAGTATCCTAAATTATTACTGAAGAATTGAATAATCTATCATATAGATGCTATATTATATTATATTTTTCATTAGTCATATTTATCTTATCTTCTTATATATAAAAATGAATCGCAAAATGTGTTGGTAAGCGCATAACTCGAGAACGGCTGAACCGATTTCGATAATTCTTTTTTTATTATATTCCTTGAAGTACGAGGATGGTTTTTATGTAGAGAAAACGTAAATATGTACCACGGGCGAAGCCGGGGCGGACCGCTAGTAGTAAATAATTATAATACAATTCACACAACGTATGTTTGTATATCTATTTTAAAAACAAAAGCAGAAAGAAGTACTTATTTAGAATTTTTTTTAGTAAATTATTCAAGACATTTTTCACACACGGCACGATCTGATCCCATTCTAAACTTTCGATTGTGTTATGGAATTTAAAAAATTACCTACTCTTATTTGTAAAACTTATTTCAATTTATGAATTATACAATGAATACACATCACAATCTACATTTTACAATCTAGATACTAACGACATTATGAACAAATAACACAAATATATAATGTGATATCTCATGCCAAAATCTAATAATTTACCCGATATTTTTCCCAGAAGGTAACCCTACTTGCATCTATCGTTATCTCAACTATTCACCTTTAAATTCTCGTTTAGTTCTCGAAATACTTGAACACAATACCTACCTTGATTGCAAGCGAGTTGCCTACCTGCTAATAAATATTTCTTTAATCAACTCCAATAAAATAAAAAGGAAAGTCACTTGAAATTGATCGTTAAGTTTTTATAAACAAAGTTTTTATGTTTCATTTTTCTTAATTTTTAATGTTTACAAAACTAGAGAAGAAACTTGATGTCATCGTATGTTTCTTCTTTCTTTATTTTTAATTTTAACGACTTGCTGCAGCGTTTATTGTTAAGTTAATCACTTCATTAAGTTTAAATGATTGATTGAATATTTATAATTGTGCATGTGCAATGATTTAAAAAAACAGCTCGCATTTGAGTATCTGGTATCATATAGAGCGTGAAATACGAAAACTTTTAGGTAAAATGAGAGAGATCAAATTACTCTTGAAAAAAAAACACAAAAATTAGGTAACCTCCGACAATACCAGTAAGACTATTTATACTCATAAACTCAAAGTTAAACTCACATATGTTATCATTTATATACATTGTCAAATTACATAGCAATTGGGTCCTCTACATAACGTAGAAATTGAAAACAATAATAGAATATAATATAGATACAAAAATGAACATGGAAAGGGTATAGGTCAAACCCACATCACATCACACAACATATTTTATCGTCAGTACGAGTGAAGCCTGGTCTTTATTAGCCCATATTTATTTCACTGCAAGAATACTGCTATTGGCAGATGACACATGCACTTTTACTTCTAGGAAGAAGGATAGTGCTTTTACCTGCAAGCTTCCTAACAATCTTCTTCAGTACTCATACAGTAGTGATATGTTTAATCTGCAGATAAATTCCAAAATCGTCACAAAAAGAAACACATGTTAGTACATAAATGGCACTCAGTCACCTCTAGTGAGTCACAGGTCGGAGTGACCTTACCTCCCGATTCAACGGAAGTACCTCATTTGGATTCCTCATCGACCTTTTAGATTTTTGGGGAAAAAAGAAATTTAATTCCTTGAAACTGTTGTTGTTTTTCTTTGCCATAATTTGTTAGCTGGGAATGGTTAAAGTTTTAGGATGTTTTCCTTAAGGGCTTGGTCTAGTAGTGCAAACAAATGCATCCTGTCATCCTATATGTAAATAATACAAATGTACTAAGGGAAAGTTGCTCCACTTAATTTTTAAAAATTAAATCATTCGTATGCATAATTTAATATTCGTAATAAGTACCAAAAATGACAATTTGAAACAATTTTCGTGAAAATTACACCGGGTGATTTTTTTTTATCAGTACACAAAATTTGCGAATACTTTCTATTGATATCTTCAACTTCATGTTTATATAACTGATCAACTTTTACAAAGAAATTTGGACGAAATATAAAAAAAATAAGCTTTCCATACAAAATGCAGAACTCTATACATCTTTTTCGACCTAAGTTTCTTAGTGAAAGTTGTTCAGTTTAACTAATAAAACGGATAAACAAATTTTGTATATAATAAAAAAAATGTAATGTTTGTGTTAAATGAAAACAAAAGATATTTATTTCTGACTAGCTTCCGCCCGCGACTCCGTCCGCGCGGATGTCAGTCTTCGCGTCTTCTACAGATTTATTATATTATGTGTAATATATAGATTTATATTGATAAACCTAATAAATCTTTTGCTAGCATTCTGATGCTTTATCGGTTGCACTGGATTTATCTCTTTTTTTTCAATCGCTTGAATGATATAGGATGGGTCCTTGATGGGCATCGAATGCTGAAGTCTCAAATCAATCAATTCTGACAGTAGGCAATTTATGTAAAATCTTGATAATGGTCCATCATTTTATTTTGCCTAAACGTTACATACTTTTGCACGCCTCATAAGCGAAGCGTTGAGGTGGGTACTACTGTCACTTCGCGCAAAACATCTGATTTTTCAAACTTAAAATGTCTTTATGTATCATACATTGCACTTGTAAGATAATATATACACACACATATTAAGAAAAAACACTATTTTTAACGTTCATGATATTTTTGATGTCATTTTTGTTATTTAAACTAGTTAAAAAACAGTTTAAAAAAGTTCTGTCTTGGACGTCCGTGTGTCTGTATGTGCGGATCCTTTTTCTTGTTAACACGATAGCGACCGAAATACTTTACTAATCGAGTCTTTTTTTTTCTCTTACGCTTGAGTATGCTCAGGAATAGAACCCTTTCATTTTTCAGGGTCTGATTCGATGTGGTTTAATTGTTATTAAATAAACAAAAATAATAATTAATAAATATTTATTAAAAAAAAATTATGAGGCGTGCACTTTTGGATTTTCCAAATTATTTTATATTATATTCTATTTTTAACGAATTATTCACTCCAGTCCAAACAGCAAATAAGCAGACTTCTGCTTCTGCAACGTTAAGTTGTCCCTGAATTTAGAAAAAATAGTCATGATTCTTATCTATGACAAAAGTGTTATTTTTTGCATTGTATTTCAAATATTAAATTTTTTTTTAACCGCATCTTCCGCATTCATGTCTTTTGCCGGAATTAGACATTTAACTTCTACTAGTCCCATTTTCCCTTTTTGATATGGGAGTGTATAAAGTAATTTTTTTAGATATTTCTCGTTATACTTTTAAAAAGTTATTATTGTCATTTTGCTCATTAGGTAAAGTAATTTCGATATCAGTTTTAAGTTTTTTGATACCTGCAATAATAACGTCATAATCGCGTGCACATACTTATCGATTACACCCTGTATACAATCCACCATCCACATTCATAATGTTTTCCTGTCCTCCTCTCCTTTACGCTGTTCACCGATACATTGAAATGAGTAAATCTGCTACCACTGAAGGATGTTTCATTGTGATCAGCAAATTTTCACCACTGTTGTCGATTATTTGTTTTTCATTTTTAATCAGCAATTGGGAATCATCAGTTTTGTTTTTTGTAGATTGGTGATGTACCCTAACAATACGTCGAAAAGGGAAAGCATCAACGAATTATCGTTTTCGTCCTCTTTTTTTATTCTTCGCGTCTCTGTTACTTCTGTTTGTTTAGTTCTCAACACCCACTGAATTTTCTATGTTATTGTGATCTTCCATTACATCTGAGTTTTGATGATGTGATGATAATCCATTCGTTTTAATATTGGTACTTAGAGTTGGTAGACTAAACTAGAAATGGCGGACTAAATTTGTCAGCGCGTCTGTAAGATCAGAATATAAAACCAACATCCTGTATTTAAGTTACAAAATTAATAATCAAACAACATGCCGCTACGTTGAAAATGACTAGAAGAAAAAATTAAAACACCTCGGATCAATTTTGGAGTAAACAAATCATTTTCCCCGTATGGGGATTTCCCCGGATGAACTTGGGAAGTTCAAGTTCTCAATACAAGTTTATATTATATTTCGTATTTCTCAAACGAAAAATAAACATTTTTGGAACTTAGAACGAAGAAAATTTATGAGCTTACTTTAGTTTTAAAGAAATATACATCCCTTTACTGACACCCCGTAAAATAAAGAAATTGTTGCCAATCACCTTTGCAATCTATTTGGTTTCATTAACTTTATGTTCGAAGATAATTTTTTTTCTAGTATGTAGTTACACGCGTATTTTTTTCGTTTATTTTCCATATCGAAATCAAATGTTTAAAAATACGAATATTTGCACAAAACTAAGATAAAAATAATCAATTAACAAAAATATTAAATTTAATGAAGTAGAGCAACTTTCACTTCGGTATGAAGGAAAATCGAGCGTAGAGCACACGTCAGAACGCTCCGGCCCAAGGAGCGCGACTAAAGAAATTCGCTAGGATTTTTCCTAATTATTTTAAATATTTTTTTAATATTTAAAGAATTATCAAAATTCAAAAAAAAATTTTTTTAAAGGATTAATACTCATTGGTCTTCAACCAACTCGAATAAATTAATGGAAAAAATAACTTTTAGCAGTATTTATCAATAGATTTTGTAAGGCAAAAAATGGGAAATTTAATGAATTTATAACGTTCTAATTAAGAAAATCATAAGTTTTTCGGAAATTGTATTCAGCAGTTTTTAATAACGACTATATAAGGATAATAATGCGCTGATCAGATTGTGTAAATTGTAATCGGTTGCAACGTAGTGAGTGCACAAACTTAGCTCGAAATGTCTTTGGGGGAAAGAGACTTATCTTGAAGGCCTGATTAAGGTAAAATAAAGTAACTTTATAAATGTGAAAAAATTCACGCGCATTGCGTATATAACACTAATTGATAAACAAGAAAAAAAAATTCAGTTTATCATTTCATTAGCCGGGAAAAAATTGTCAAATAACTTGTTGAAAACGCAATTTTGCTAGACTGCAGCCTTAATATACCTAAATTGAATAATAGCGAAAATCTTTTTTTGATGAGGTTAAGTTTTCTGGACAGAAACAAGGAGGAAAAAGTGTCTGATCATATTCATAGAGTCAGAAAGACTATCGAACCAAATCTTTGAGTAACGAAAGTTTCGATATTATTATTGTTTAAAACTGTAAATATTTTCGGTTGTTATTCATTTGACTGATGGAGCGAAACAAGACCAATCTTTAAGTACCGACAAAAAGCAGAATTGGAATTGGATGATTATTTATCTAATACTGGAAACCCAAAAAAGGCTTCGTGTGTCTCCTAATCATTTAATACTTTATAACAAATTTTATTGTTAATATAAAACAGTAGAAATCAAAATTCTTAACTTTGAATTGGTCGCAGTTTAAATACATCTTCTTGTTGTCCTCTTTGCTACTGGAAGCATTAAAAAAATAATCCTATAATAACAATCTCTACATAGTATAAAACAAAGTCGCTTTCTCTGTCCCTATGTCCCTTGCTTAAATCTTTAAAACTACGCAACGGATTTTGATGCGGTTTTTTTAATAGATAGAGTGATTCTAGAGGAAGGTTTTAGAATATAATTTATTAGGTTTCAGACAAAGCGGGCGAAGCCGCGGGCGGTAAGCTAGTTAATTTATAATTGTACAACTCTATCCCTAAGTGACCTGTGGTATTTACACAGAAGGGTTACATGCATGGTTTTGTAACAATAGTTGCCATTCGATCCACCGTTATATTATATTTGGTATCGTGTTCGGATTTGACCCTAGGACCTAGACCATAGAACTCTTTTGTAATGTTTCTCTTGGTATTAGCTAGCTGGATTGCTTTATTGATATTGTGTATTTAATAAGATATTTGTTACATGTATTTGCATTGAAATACCTCAGTACCAATTAATACAAAAAGGGTAGTTAAATATTATCATCAGAAAAAGGATGAAGTAGAGTCCTCTTTTAACCAAAAATATTTTTTTCATTGTAGATATTATAAATTAGATGAGTTGTTCTAATGTGTGTTAATAACCATAAAAAGCTAGGTACTCATTAACACCCGAATTCTTTTTTTTCCTATCCCCAGTACTAATTTACTCAATGAGGTCTTATAAAAATATGCTCTTTACTTTTTAACTACTCGTGATAAGCAATTAAAAAAACAGACCATATTACTAACGCTCTTCAGCACCAAGAAATAGGTAACTAAGATCCTAAATGCACGTTGCAAATGTAATCCTCAAACGATAATATTTCACTACTGACATTCCCATATTTTCGCCACAAAATGGATGGCTGTCGATCGTAAATACAATATCAAATTACAGCGATTACAACAACGGTATTTTAACAAATGTGAATGATATTTATTGTCACAAAACATGACAAACAACACGCAGTATGATTTGCCATCAATTAGGCTAAGTTTGTAATGTGAGATTGTTGGAATATTCGTGTAAAAGTTTTTACGGGTTAATAAACCTTGACTTCAGGTAATTTTTTAAAGGACATTTTTACTACAAATGCACAGAATATTGCTATTTTGGGTTATACCTTATGATTTTATTGAGAATTAAACATGTATAGGCTAATTAACCCCAGATTCTCTCTCTTGCATTGTAGTGCAAAACTAAATTAAATTTCAGTTTGAAAACTCAGTTGTTTCTTCGAATAGGCATCATGAAAATCTCTCATTTCTCTCATCTTTCTTACTAGTCTACATTAAATAATTAAAATTCTCATATCTAGCTACTAAATATCGTTTTATTGTGTCGTCGAACAACATTATTCAATTAGAAAGGCTTTTAAAAGGCATTCTATGAGAGTGCAGAGATTACAAAGTTCAAATAGTTAACATCATGTTTATCATTTCTCATTATACTGTCAACATTCATTACCGTTTTCATTTATTTATTTTATTATATATCATTATATTATTATATGTGTAAAGAGAAATAGAAAAACATTGAACCTGATTAAAATAATATAACAAGTACAATAAAAATATAATTTATATCTCTCAAGCTTGATTGCTGTCAGCGATATCTGTATTTTTTAGAAAATCCATAAATAATTGCTCTATAAAAATTATTAATCTGTTTGCTACGTGCATAGATAATATAAAAACATTACGAACAATAACATTATGAATAATTCAAGACTCGTATAATTTATTTTGCACGCCGGTTCATTAGTGTTTGATTAGATTCTATGAAGGCTGCATGAACTTTGACTTGCATTGATGCGTCGGCTACATAATATTATATTATACCTTTATTATAATGCATCTACGGTATACATTTTGTATACTGTTTAATAAATATTTGCAACACACGCCTACAAATACTAAATATAATTTTATATTTAGGTTTAAAACGCCTATTCGTTATAGAAAATATTATTAATAAAGTTTTGTATTTTAGTATGTAAATTTTATAGCATTGGAGACTGATTATCCGTTCGATGCCTATTAAAAAGTTCTTATCAAATATTAAAAAGTTTTGCTCCTGCAATGACTTAAGAGAGTGAAATTCCCTAAATTCTTCCTTCTCATATTTTACTATTCTATTATAATATGTACTGGTCAAATATATTTACTATATTGTTATGTTTATCCAAATATTCGCATATTTTAACATAGCAGTGACACAAATTTGAAATTGCACTTTATTTTTTATTCAATTTATGGCTCGTTTAACAACTAAATATTTCATAAACGGATCTTTCCCAATACTAAAATTGTTGAACTCAAAAGAATCTAAACAGAAATCAGCTTCTAAACACACCTACATGTGTAATTTCTCACACCTATCGTACCGGTTGGAAAGGTTAGATCTTTGGAGATAAAGTACCTACCTCATGTCTAATGTCCCTTATAATTTTAACTAGTCATTTCCATTCATAGTTTTATTGTGAAATGTTTTGAAGTGTTTCTCGTCTTAGGATTTTCATATGCGTATAGAATTTCCTTTCTATTTAGTAGTATAAAAAAAATAAGTGTGGTTTTATGAAACCACGGTAAAAGTGAAACTGTTCGAACGGTTCCGAACACTGCTTTGTGTAGCGCATGTCGCGTGACGGCAGCCGCGATACACGCGACATGCGCTACACAGACCAAAAAGTTTGAGACGATGTAATAAAAGATTCACTTTAAAAACACCCTTTTTTATACCTATGTAATTAAACATTTAACCGCTTTGTGCAAAAGATAGAGTAGCCGGATTAAATGTGACACTTGAATATTATGTAGATAGGTATATTTATTTGTTTTTTATTGAACACAAACCAATAAATATGAAGTACTACGAAATTTAATAAAAGAAGTTTACTAATACATACTCTAAGAAAAAAAGTCATATCATTACTATACAATAAAGATTGCTTTTCAGCAATAAGGCCGCCTTTTAGTACGTATGTGAATGTGCCGTGTGTTTTCATTGTATTTAATTACTAGCTGCTCTGCGCGGTTTCACCCCCGTGGCTCCACTCCTGTTGCACGTAGCGTGATGAAATATAGCCTATAACCTTCCTCGATAAATGGGCTATTTAACACCGAAAGAATTTTTCTAATCGGACCAGTAGTTCCCGAGATTAGTGCGTTCAAACAAACAAACAAACAAACAAACAAACAAACAAACTCTTCAGCTTTATAAATATTAGTATAGATAGTATAGCTTATTTATGTTTGGTAGGTATATTATGTAGATACAATAAAGATGAAATAAATAAATAATAATTATATTCGTCAAATCATTCAATTTCTCGATAAACGTTTCCCAAGCAGGAAAAACCACGACAATTAATCAGCGAGTTTCGAAAGTGAAACTATAAGTCTATTCTTAAACGTTCAATTAGTACGTTTTAATTGGTTTTTAATTTAGCCGTTCCGTGAAATGAGCTGTTACTATCACCTTGCTTTGATAAACAATAGTTAAAGTTTAAATAATTAATGACCATGTTTTATTTCGATTCTATGGTGTAGTAATTTTGTTTATCTTTGAACCATAAACAATGCTTTATGGTACCTTATATAATACTAGCTGCTCCGCGCGGTTTCACCCCCGTGACTCCACTCCTGTGGAGTCGTAGCGTGATAATAATGCCTATAGCTTTCAAGCTTTTCTCGATAAATGAGCTATCAAACACCGAAAGAATTTTTCAAATCGGACCAGTAGGTTCCGAGATAGGCGCGTTCAAACAAACAAACAAACTCTTCAGCTTTATAATATTAGTATAGATTATAAGGTTAATTAATACGTAGTTATGAATTTTATGTATTCCTCGGATTTAAACTTAAAAGTTTGTGAATCTCGACTTAACCAAAATTTCTTAAAAATATAGAGTCTGAAATGTTCATCTGCTTTATCCAACAGTAGGCACCTTCATCATTAATATAAATCAAAGAGGTACAAAATCGAACAGATTTTTATTAACCAAAGATCGTGATCATGACGATCTTTTAAGACCAATTTGAACCAATTAAACATTACACAACATCAATACAGTTATCTATATCAATAATTAGTTTTCAATCGTGAGAGCATTGATACGATTGGCCCTGAACAGTACTAGGAAGGAGGAAGACACGACCCTCTAAAAATTCACGACGCGCCAGCCTCTGCCAGTAATTTTCGGTAACCTACGTGTTGGTGTGTCTTCCTTGTAAAGCTTGATGTACACTTGGCTCTAATATTAAATACCGCTGACTACGACGATTAATATTAAAGACCACCTCCTTGGTAAAGTGGTTAACGCGTGAGGTAGCACGTGAGTAGAACGGAATGTTTCGATTTCCATCGAATCTGATCATTACATCTGTAATGGAAACAAAAGGCAGATCACCTACTTATCTGTTAAGATATTCGATCAGTGAAACAACACTTCGCGTTTATAGAGCATTTGAATATTATAAAACAAAATATCAAACACTTCTAATTATTGTTATTTTTTCTTCCAATGGTATTGCGTGATGCTAGCACATAATAATTGGGTATGGAATCTGGTTCTTCTTCTTTCCTCTTACTACAGTAAGGATTTAGCTGTCGTAAGTAAGCATGCCTAAACTGAGCATATGCAGTACCGACAGCAGCAGATTGTGTAGAAGTGATGGTCACTGAAAAAAATAAATAGAAGAACATTAATGATGTTTTAAAATACACCAAACAAACATTTAATGAACATGAAATGAAACACGAAAATGAACATTGAAAGAAATTTAAAATGGTAATACACAATTGCTTAAAAAATAAACAAAAGCGCCCAGTGTGCCACTGAAGAAAATCCTTGCGCGTCACCAAAGCATATTTTACTTGCGTACGCGCCGCGTGTAAACCGTTTGAATGACAAATTTCATTGGGCCTTGAGTATATTTTCCTAGTGCGCACGTGCCTTAAATACAAGAAAATGTATTTTTATTCTACATATCATTATAAGGAGTATCGCAAAAAATACTAGACAATACGTTGTCTACCGTTCTAGTAAAATTTAAATATAAATGTTAATTTATTTTTTGTGTGATTATGACACTTCTTTTGTGCAAAATATAATTTTACATCACATTATGTCAATTATTATTAATAAAATGATTATTTTTTGCATAATTAAATTAATGATGCAAATTTTACATTCATAAATCCATTATGTTTATTTTGACTCATAAATTATGGCTTGTGAGTTTTGAGGCTTCAGCATTTCCTGATATTTAGAACTTTACTCGTTATCTATTTTAGTATCAGATATCTAGAAATAAACTTGTATTTTTCAATAAACAATACTTTACATAAACAAATGAAGCACAACAAACAACATTAACACTTGGATAAATATTTTCCTTCTGACACGCATTGTGAATGTATGTTCATGCTCACATGCAAATTAACTAGCCAATTAACGAGTATAGCAATATCTATTAATCAACAACAAACCCACATACTCTCGACAATGCCCTGTCGATCCAACCTACACTAATGTAACCATGACATAGTGAAAACTTGGGAATTTTTTGACATAATCACGAAATATAAGCATTTGTACACCTACGGGAATTACCTAATGCTTTTAGGTATGATAGGGCGGAGAGTATAATTTGATAAGAATTAAGTTACATCTTACATTAACATATTACATATTCGAAAGTTTGTGTGGTTGTGATGTATGTCAAAAATTTGTTGGACGAAGAATCTAAAATTGGAAGAATAAATTATGTTATAGAGCAAATATAATATTTTTTTTCATTTTATCTTAGTACATTTTTTGTAATCATAGCATAGCAGTCTTAATAGTAAAATGTTTAAAGAATGTAAACATTTAACCAACCTCAGCCTTTTTCACCAGTTTTTATTTACTCTACATTTTTATATAATTATCCAAAATCATTCTCTTTTCCGCCTCATATAAAATTGATTTTAAAATCAAACCACATGACTACAAGAATTGTTTTAACATTTACTTTACTCTTATTTACTACTTAACATAAGTAAGGTCCTAAAAACAATACAAGCATAAATTTAACTTTTCCATAGCTCTTATTTACCTAGTCCCAGTTTCACCCCAAATCATATACACTTCTAAGCACTAAGTGTTCGCGCATTGTTTTTGTTAGAGAACCATTAATTATCGACTGGTAGGCATTCAGGTGGGCTCCGAACACTGTAATCGTCCACCCACCTTCCATTGATGTTCCCGGTTTGACTTTGATGTGACACTCACGGAAAAATTCCGATGAACAAGGCAGAAGCTATTGTCTAAGAAGTGACTTAGACGTTATTCTACGATTTGGACCAGAATTCAGCATAATTATTATGAATAGAAAAGAACGTTTAAAATTCAATTAACTTTTTCTATTATCTGTACAATAGATAATGTAGGTACAATAACAAAATATATTTGATTACCATAACATTAGTGACCTTTCTAAAAACCTTTTACACAACATGTTTTAATAATATGTTTAAAATATTCTCATCAGGAACACTATTATTTCAAAATATTGTGCAGTTTCAATAAAAAAGTTCCATTCAAAGTCTTAATTAAACCTAGTGATAAAAGTCGCAACATTACCATAAACAACAACAAGTGTGTATTATACCATTAGTATTAATAGCCACTCACTACAGGAGGCTATAGGGTTGTCACGAATTATTTATTTAGAATCGTAAAATATTTCTCATAAATTTTGCTTGAAGGAGAAATTATGCGCGGTGATTATTCGTTTACAAAAAAATATGCCTAAGAACATGTACACGTAAATACAATTCCAAAATAAGATTATCATAAATCCAATTAGATATCTACTAGATGCAGATGGATGGTCCTACTCATACTCAGGTCATGGTATTAGGGCACACATAATAAAAAGCAAAAGAACTTCCACCTTCTGTCACTTTGATAAAAAAAAATGGTTGCCTGTAAAGTCGGTTTTACGGGCGAAGATTTTACGTGACAACGATCATAGTTGAGTGGGAGAGAGACGCAAGGCATTCGGCGGGCCTCTCTCTCGTTCGGTGACTCATCGTAACGTTACCGAGCGTTACACTTTTTCATAAGTGGCGCGGCTGGCAACCTAATTTAAGACGTTGTCACGTCAAAAGGCATTTATCTGAAATCGATAAAAAATTCACACTGGTATTGAATCATGCCAGTATCAACAATTTCACTCAGAAATCTCCAACATTAAATAATATCGTACAGAATAGAATGAAACATAGTAACCTATCAAAGAACAAACTTTTCAGCATTTTCATTTCATGAATATCCTCATTATAATAAGGTCGTATTACATTACTTAATATTTTCTTTCCACCTATAAATTCTGTACCTTCACTCATTTTCCTCCCACTGCCAACCCTAGTACACAATTCGAACAGATGACACTTGAATGCGAACGGCTAATTACCGAGATTGTATCGATGTGCGCTCGTTCACACCGCGCTACACTGTTATTAGCAAGGATCTTGTGGAAAACGTACGCTAAATATAATTATTTATGAATTGCTTGAAAGATTTATAATAATAATTGTTTTAAGAACAAAAAACTCAACCACCCGCCTGGACAGAATACTGGAAGGCTCTAGCTTTCAGATAAGATAAGAATCATCAACCCTAAAAACATAGTTGAATTGAGAACCTGTTTCTTTTTGAAGACGGTTGAAAACTTTTAGTATTGTTTGTCTTGGAATGAAAGCTATAATAATTTTCAATTCCCTGTGAGTTTTGATTGCGCGACGTAGTTGGGGAATCATTTTTTTTTCATGTTATATCATAAGAAAATTAGAGAAACAGGATTATT
Source organism: Colias philodice (assembly GCF_061535455.1). Classification (NCBI taxonomy): domain Eukaryota; kingdom Metazoa; phylum Arthropoda; class Insecta; order Lepidoptera; family Pieridae; genus Colias; species Colias philodice. The sequence goes on along the minus strand of NC_143091.1, from coordinate 2,476,418 downwards.
GGATCTTTTACGAAAATAACTTTAAATCTCGTCATATTATGATACTTAGGTACCATAATAACTTATTTTCATATTTTTCTCAGCGTACTTAGGTATATTATATTTTACAGATAAGAGACCCAATGAATATTTTACACTTGGAACAAATACAAAATATGTGTTGTAATTTATATAATATATAATAAGCTTTCAAATAAATATTTTTTTAGCAAATTAATTGGAGTTTTAAAGCTTTTTAGAATAGGTGTCAACCTTTTAATTTTAATATAGTTGGTAATAAAATTTAACTATAAAATATTTATGGCTATTAAATGCAATTAATCATGCGTAATTTTATAGAAATATCAACGCCTTTATAATAATATAATGTCATCATATCGAGGATATTCATTTATGATATTAAATATTTTAATAAGAGTTAAATAATTTAATTAAATAAATTATTATATTTTAACTATCAAGTCGTAAATTGTTTATGTATTTTACTTAATCCGCTCTTGCTCTTGCAAGAGTTCAACATTAGATTATCAAACTTTATAATACAGGGTGACTGGTAATTCGACGTGATCCTTCAGAGGGGTTATACTAGAGGTCATTTGCAACAAATTAAGTCCAGTTAACCAGGGGTCAAAAATGGATGGTTATTGAGCTATGACGGATTTTGACATGAACATTTTCTGCCTTTTTACTAAAAACAATTAAGTATTAAAAAACACAAACACACACAACACTGTTAACATTCAATTGATATTTTTTCGAAAGCCGAAGAATGAGTGATCAGTTTAAAAAAAAAAAAAACTTGCCCAAAACTTGCATCACCTCAAAAAGAAAAGGGTCATAGCTCAATAACCATCCATTTTTGACCCCTGGTTAGCAGGACTTAATTTGTTGCAAATGACCTCTAGTATAACCCCTTTGAAGGATCACGTCGAATTACCAGTCACCCTGTATACCCTTATAAAGATATCAATCTCTTAAATTTTAGATATTTATGTTAGAGCGTGGTTGAATTACCTACGTTATTAAATACTGATATAATATTTACTTTAGACAACATTTATAATTATGTACGGTAAAGGTTATAAGGTATTAGACTGTTATCAGTTATTACCTTTAAAACACGTAAAAAAATAATTCAATTTACATACCATTCTTTAATTATTAACATAGTCCTATTAGACTGGAGTAGAAGCCTTTAAAAATAATGAAAAGGAGGGGAATATGATAAAAATGTAAGGAAAAATAAATTACGGTCAATCCGAGTTCGGGAAGCGGGAGGGGGGAGCTTTTAAGAGAAAAAAATGGTTTCTCTCGATTTCCGACAAAACTACAAGTCCTATATAAAAAAGTTCAATGGCAAAGTTGTAGGTAATTAAAAGTTCTACAACTTTTGTATTCACAATTTTTTCACATAACCTCAAAATTTAGGTGAAAAATTCAAAAAACCAAGTTTTTGGTCTTTTATTTTTATCTACTTCAAAATTTATTTTTTTTCTACGAAATTTGGTGGAAACTTACTTTATTATGTCCCAAATACACTGTAATTTATTTGATTGAAAATATTTATTTTTTCGCCTTATTTTGAACAAATACCAAAAAAACAACCTAATTTTCAATCGAAAAGTCACCCGTCAAAATATCAGCTTTTTTCAAAAACTTGGGGTGCCTTTTATTCATTGAAATCTCTACTTTCATATGGTGTAAAAAAAATAAACACCACCATAGTAAATGTTCTCAGGAAATGCATACAAACAGTGTGAAAATTAGCTTTTACTAAATCAGCCACACTTCTTGAACTCTATATCTTCTCTTGTATCGGCTTTTCGGTAATATTTCAAAAGAAAAATAATTATCTGTTCTAAGTTTAATATTTTACAGCATATTCAAAAGCAAAATGATGTCGATAAAAACATTTCAGGTAGTTCGAGAAGTGTGCCTGATTTAGTAAAAGCTAATTTTCACACTGTTTGTATGCATTTCCTGAGAACATTTACTATGGTGGTGTTTATTTTTTTTACACCATATGAAAGTAGAGATTTCAATGAATAAAAGGCACCCCAAGTTTTTGAAAAAAGCTGATATTTTGACGGGTGACTTTTCGATTGAAAATTAGGTTGTTTTTTTGGTATTTGTTCAAAATAAGGCGAAAAAATAAATATTTTCAATCAAATAAATTACAGTGTATTTGGGACATAATAAAGTAAGTTTCCACCAAATTTCGTAGAAAATAAATAAATTTTGAAGTAGATAAAAATAAAAGACCAAAAACTTGGTTTTTTGAATTTTTCACCTAAATTTTGAGGTTATGTGAAAAAATTGTGAATACAAAAGTTGTAGAACTTTTAATTACCTACAACTTTGCCATTGAACTTTTTTCTATAGGACTTGTAGTTTTGTCGGAAATCGAGAGAAACCATTTTTTTCTCTTAAAAGCTCCCCCCTCCCGCTTCCCGAACTCGGATTGACCGTAATTTATTTTTCCTTACATTTTTATCATATTCCCCTCCTTTTCTAATGGGTTTCATCCGACTGCGATTTCCTTTTGTTTCAAAAATTATCTACTCTAGTCTATATAATAAATATCTATACATAAGTAGGTACTAATAATATAATGGGCTACTGTTTACATTAGCCTACACAATTCATATACAATTAAGCTATATGTTAATTATAATAAACAATAAGAGACGGATCAAGAACATAATTAACATGCCATTATGATTATAATCGAATAATGTATTGCAAGGTTTCACTGGGCTTTTTTAAAACTATTATTTCTATCCCCAAGAATACTTCAGTACTTTTCATTTTATTGGTCTTGTGATGATAATAATGAACCGATGTATGCGATAATAATGGACTATCTAACAGTGAAATAATTTTTTCAAGTTGGACTCGTGGTTCCTGAGATTAGCGTAAGCAAACAGACAATATGCAGTGTTAATAATATCATATGTAGGTATATTATATTATATGTAGGTATGTTATATTATATGTAGGTATATTATTAGAGCTAGCGAATTATTCTTCTCACAAAAGTTTTACTGAAAATAAAACCGTAATTTACACTGTTTAAATAAAAACCGTCTCCAGTTTTGTATTTATATTTGATTAATGATCTAAATGAAAAATCATTAGCTTATGATAAATGATTGCGAGCGAAAATTAATTTTTTACTAAATAAAAAAATACTTCCTCTTATTATTTTAAAACGAAGCTCAATGTTTTAAATGACTTATTTACAATGATTGTTTAAATTATAATATTCCTACTTGATTATTTTTTTAACATCCTCTTACTACCAGTTAAGTATTACAGCAATGAAGTCCTAGGATTCTCTATATGGAACAGAACAATTCCACGTTTTTTCAATGTTTTATATAGGCATGTAAGATCAGCCTCCTTCCCAGCCAGGATCTTCACGATCTATTTCAAAAAGACGTATTTCCCTATGTCCCTTCTTTAAAACTACGCAACAGGTTTTGATGCGGTTTTTTTTAATAGATAGAGTGATTCAAGAGGAAGGTTTTAGTATACTTAATAATTTATTAGGTTTTAGACAAAGTGGGCGAAGCCGCGGGCGGTTAGCTAGTATACAATGTAATAACCAAACTCAATAAACAAAATAAAATTATATTGATTTTATCAGTGTTGCAGTATTTTTTCATAATATTATATATTCATAAAAATAAAGAAAAATCAGCTCTAAGATATAAATGCGCATGCACACACAGCACACGCAACATCGTACTCCCATTTAATTCTAGAACATTCTAGAACAACCACATATACCTACATATACCTACTCAACATTTATTATCACTCCAATAATGTTTGGGAACCCAACATACCATGAGGCTTTACTTCTTTATTTTTCTAACACTCATATTCAATTAACAATGCAGTCGGTAACTAATCACAAAGAGACCTTGAAGCAATTAATTAGATACAGTACACTGGTATGCATAACCAGTGTATTAATATGAAAGGATTGTAGTGCAGAATGATTGACACCCACTACGCTTCTCGGCTAATTTAGTGACAATTCAATTTTATTGTTGTTTTGACCGGTGAATATGATTATAATCGAAATGTACTGGTTTCTATGTTTGGGACCAATGAAAACAATCTTAGTTAAACAGTAAATAAGCAATGAAAAGCGCTTTTTTTAAAGAAAATCTACCAGGGACGTGGGAAATGCATGCTTTATAAACAACAAGAGAACTAGAAAACTCTACGTGATCATAGCAATACCACAGTATTACCATATTTCCTAGGAAATAATATTGTAATACTGTGGCAATACATACCTATACACACCTACCTAATATTTATGACACCCAATATATTACAATAGACGGATCAATAACGCATAACATATTAATTCATGCATAAATAAATACATTAATTAACATACAAAATTATATAATTTGTCAGAAAGTAATCACGATGTGACAGAGATTTATTAAAGGTCAATAAAAAGAAGAACCAAACGGGAAATATGTCTCAATTAGAGCCTTTTAAACATGATCTTGAACACAGATCACTAAATTTCCAAAAGACCTCGAGTCTACACAGAACGAGCATCCTCGCGAAGCTTTTCGAATTGGTGGTAAATGTTAAAAGTTACGACGATTCAAAACTGCGTATAGAAGAAGTCTAATTGAATAAATAAATGTTTGAGTTTGAAGCATTTTCCGCGCGAGGCAGCCCACTTTGAGCAAGATTACTACACCGTATCGCGACCGGGGTGCGATCAAACACTATTATATGCACACTTTTTGTATGAAATGGCTCGCCTGGTGCCCGGACGGGGCACCGCTGGCGTTGAAATGTCGATAGATATTGTTTCATTTGTTTCCCGGCTCCGGCACGGCCCGGCCCCTTCACGGTGTAGCTTGAATAATGTTAAGTATATGGACGTGGCTCGGCCGAGGAAAACACGCACACAGACCAAGCTGTTTCAGCTTTGATTCGCGAGGCTGCTCACTGTGTGGACCCGTCTATTGACATTTTAAAAATAACTATTTAGAGGAAAGCGCTTACATTACGTATGCCACACGACACGCGAACAAAGTTAGTGCACAAGGCCAGCCATTGTGATTTAGTTGCAAAGCCAAATCTAGAATAATTTAATAATCTTCTTTACATTTCATTAACATAAATGTATTCTGCTACAAAATTGGGTTACATCGGTTTTAGGGTACCATGGGTGAATGTATAGAACCCGTTTGTTAGATTGCTACAGAGAACTTCATAAAAGATTTAGTTCTTTCAGAACGAACTTATTTTTCGAGTATTTTATTTTTAAGATTACATGCACAGAAATATTATTATAATAATGGTAAGTAATTATTTTTGTTTTTCCCAAAGCTGATTCAAAATTTAGCGCATACAGAGATTTAAATCAAATTATGACGCCATGTTTTTAATAATACAGGGTTGTATTAAAACATTAAATTAATAAAGATATATTAATAAGCAATTGACAGGAGTCCATTAGTATGATTCACATCATACTCGAATTACGACTTACCTTTTAGAATTGATGAAAAACTATTATGATCTAATGTTTATTTAATGCGGTAGTGGATGCTGTTCTTGAAATTAAACTAACATCTATATTGTTATTTAAATTTGTTTCAATCATGAACCTTGTAGATCCTATCCTACTAATATTTTAGTGCGAAAGTTTGTGAGGATGGATACATATGTGTGTAGGTATGTATGTTTGGTACCTACTCTTTCACGCAAATACTACTGAACCGATTACAGTGTAATTTAGCATACATATTATACAGGGTTACAACTTGGATTAACAAGGAAGGAGGTTTTACCCCGGAAATCCCACGGGAACGGTTATTCTTTGAAAACGCGTGTGAAGCCGCGGGCGGTAGCTAGTATTGTAATAAAGTGAAAATGCCCTAATTCATGATCTCAAACATCATTTCTTTGAAGCATCATATATTATCAGTCATTTATTATTTTTAACTTACCTAAATATCAAAGGCAAATTTTATTTCGACTTACCCGTTTGATAAAATATTAAATTTTCTATCTAATTACATAAATCTTACGTGTTCACACAATTTATTTATTTCTATTTTATTCCTTTGAAATATTCTTGTTGCAATTTACAAACAAAAAACAATAGATTGCATCTCAGATTTTCAACATTTACATAGTTTTGGAAATCATTGTGTTAAAACAAAATTATTTGACTGGCGTTTTTTGCTAATTAACAGACTTAGACCTAATATCTTTTGAAAATATAAGAGCTGCAAATAATATAAAAAAATCGGCTTAGATATATTTTAGTTACCTATAAATTGGTAAAACTGTACACGTCGGAGTTTTTACTTTAAAAAATTATTGATTCAGTTAAAAATAGATTGAAATCTTATTTAATATTAAAATTAACTTCTAAGCTCACCTTTTGTTTGGTCAATCAATTTATATTATACTAGAGGTCCGCCCCGGCTTCGCCCGTGGTACATATTTCGCAATAAAAGGTAGCCTATGTCCTTTCTCGGGTATCAAAATATCTCCATACCAAATTTCATGCAAATTGGTTCAGTAGTTTAGGTGTGATTGAGTAACAGACAGACAGACAGAGTTACTTTCGCATTTATAATATTAGTATGGATTTCCTATGTCTATAAAATAATATAGAACGTTGCGATAACGTTGCGTAATTTAAATAATTAATCTGGGGGCACGGCAGTGCCCCCGCCAAGTCGAGCAAAAAAAAAGCGGCACGGCCGTACCATCCTTTTCTCGAAGCAATTCGGGCCTTTTTCGACCCCCTATAATTCGGTTGTGGATAAAGCAAGAAACCTGAATCTTCAGTAACTAATCCGGCATTGTATAAACACGGAATATTTAAAATTTCAGTCAATTTGAACCAGTAGTTTAAGAATGACAACTTGTTAAAGTTTCTAAATTTTGTCACTCACTGACTCACCGATCATCAAAAGTCCAAGGCACTTCTAGCAGACTTAGAAGCTTCATATTTGGAATACATATAGAGTTTAGTGTCTTAATCATGGGAAAACTTAAATATTTTGTAATTTCGGTCCAGTTTTCCAAATACACCAACTGCATCAATAACTTTGTAATCCCATATAAATATATGGGATTACAAAGTTATTTATGCAGTTGGTGGTTGGTGGTGGTATCAAAAAGAAAGGCTCTACAAAAAGAAGTGAGATCCCATCAAAAACATCCTGTAAAAAACCCAAGTCTCGCAGCTCAGTCTTTCTACCGTCAAAAGTTGTGAGATCCATGTAATACCAAGTCGGTTAATCTATTTAGTGTCTACTTGAAGGACCTTCTGTCTTAAGTTATTACATAAGTTATTATCATGCCAATATTAAAAATATTTAATGTTTTAAACAATTAGATCGACTTGGACATCGCATGAAAACAAAATGAATATTACAATATTATATTAGATTCTTTAGTCTCTCGCGCCTCACGCGATTGAAACTCTCGTTCCTGTTGGTCGCTGGCCCGTCGTGCTGTGTAGTGTGATACATACTAATAATCAAATCAAGCGATGTCCAAGTCGATCTATTTGTTTAAAACGTTAAATATTTTTAATATTGGCATGATAATAACTTATGTAATAACTTAAGACAGAAGGTCCTTCAAGTAGACACTAAATAGATTAACCGACTTGGTATTACATGGATCTCACAACTTTTGACGGTAGAAAGACTGAGCTGCGAGACTTGGGTTTTTTACAGGATGTTTTTGATGGGATTTAAATATACTGATATTATAAACAATAGAACAATTATCAAAGCTGCAGATATAGCCAATTAAAAATAATATAACTGCATACATTAATAAATAATGCATTTCATAGTACACAGTCTTATCTAAATGAACATTTGTATTATATGAATTATGTTCAATCTTCATACATTATGTATTTACAATAATTATGACCCTTCCTTTTACGCTCCGCCACGAATCTTAGTTTTGCGATAAAATCAACGACCGTTATATGGCATAAACAACCTTATTGTATACAGATAGAGTCTAAAATTAATTCTTCATAGTTGGATATAAGGCCTTGTTCAATGGAGATAAATACCACCGCCCTTTCTTGCAAAAAAGTGCATACAAAACCACATGATAGTTGATTGGTGCATTAGAAAGCCTGTTCCTGTCCATATTATATCGTGAATAAATAAAATATGTAGGTATACAGTATTATGATTTATATTTTAATAATTATCATAGTATAATACCTACTTTGTATACAAAATATAGACCAAGTTGTTTATATTTAAGCTCTTCACAAATAAATAACTTCCATATAAAATAAACTATTTCAGAAATAACCATTAAGTATTCTACTGAAATAAAATTTAAACAGTGATGAACATAAAGGCACAATGTTATTAAATTTTATCGTTTATAAATTTAACAGGTCCGGATCAAAATGTACCAATAATTACTAATTACATAATACCAAGTGTTCTCTTCAAACAAAGTTTAAAAAGCTTCGTAACTCACAAATAAATAACCAAATCTATACATAATATCATGGTTAGTTAAAAATAGCAATGTCTATAGACATTAAAAATAGCAATGTCTATAATAGGCATTGCTATTTTTGTTAAAATTTTTATTAACATTAAGACATTGCTATTTTTGTTAAAATTTTTATTAAAATCAATCGATACGCTTATTTTTGTATTATAATGTTTGACAGCGTAACATTAAAATAACAAGTCAACATTAATTTCCTGTCCAAAAAGATATAAGTATTATAATTGGACAAGCGTTTAATTTACATTGAGATATGAGATATATCATATTCTCAATACATTTTTCTATAATTTAAAAATAAAAACAATACAAATTGTAATTTATTATTTCTATTTATAGGTGTTTAAGAAGCATATAATTGAAGTAAATAAAAAATAGTATGTATATACAGAAACTATTATTAAGTTAATAGGAAATTACTATTTATCACAAGCTGCTAGTAAAGTGATAACCTATTTTTTCTATTAAATACAACATGCGTCATATCCACGCCGGCCCTAAAAGAAAAGATGTACATTTCCTTAAAATCCACGACATTAATGTTTTTGAGTATGCTAATTATTTAGATTAAATTAAATTAAGCTTAAAGTATAACCAATCACAAAATCCTTCCAAACTTAATTCACGATTTGTACAGTCAGAGTGTTAATTTTAATTATCTATCAATCGTGTCTAGGATACGGCTAAACACCGCTAAGCCCACACCATTTCGGACAACAGATGCCACTGCTATCTAGAAAATCTGATCACGTACCAAATACTATCAACACGGACAGGCCAAAACAAATTTTAGCACAACCACATAAGGTTGAAGGTGTTCTAGCATGCAAAAATAAAGGTTCGCACATAGACGCGACCTTGGCCAGCAGGGAAGCGTGGCATATTAATAACGTCTCACGTATGCAATCACCGTTCAAGAAGACATGAGCAAGGTGGAAGAAAAGGGCATGGAATGTCAATTGCGACCAAGGCCGCCAACAAAGTATTACCCGGCCAATTTGTAAAACAACCACCGGCCATCAATTCAGCCGTCGAGCGCGTCCTTCTTCATTCGCTAGCGTTGGAACGTTAATTGTTCATAGTAAATACGGTGATGACTTCTCTTAGATGGTAAATATATCTGTTTAGGTACAACCGAGGTCGAGATGCTTTTGTGAAATGTCAAGGGTTTTTTCTATCATTAGTTGATGGAGGTATGATTGCAGGTAGATACTGTTTTGTTTTTTAATAGCGTGCCGTTTTTCTCGCTGTATGTTATCATGATAAATAATTTATTCTAAAACGATAATTGCAGTTTATTTCAGGTTTATATCCAATTCTCCATAGGTATAGTCTGCAGATACACCCTCTGTTGTTTGGTGTTGTTTGAAATATAAAGAAAATAAACAGCAAAGTTCTTTGGGATTCATAAATCATATGCAAAAAACAATTTGAAAGGAATATTTCAAAGACTGAAAGGTTATCAAGTGCGTCAATAATTTTGACTATGAATTTTAATTTGCGACAAATTGCTTTGATTCAATACAATGAAAAACTTAATATACTTACCTATAAATAAGTTCATGGACAGATAATTAAATATCATAATAATAGTTAAAAAAACAATTCCCATCAAATCTCACAAGGCGCATTTAACGAAATAATTGACTTAATAAAGATCTTATTCCGAGATAATTATACTTTTAAATGAATCTCTGAAAATAATTGAATTACCTACATCGAAAATTGTGTGTGTATTTCTCAATTAAAAACCTCATAAGATGTATTATTACGACCGGATTCAAGCAGTTAGATATTATTGCTTACAGCTTCATTTAAATACAAGATGTAAGGACGATCATTAAATTTATATAATTATTATATTGAAGCTTAATTTCTTTATAAAAAATCATTTTCACTTTTATTTATATCTAGGAATAATATCTATTTAGCCTAGATAATAAAATAAACAATTTTTCTATACATTACAATCTCATACAATCCATACTAATATTATAAATGCGAAAGTAACTCTGTCTGTCTGTCTGTTACTCAATCACGCCTGAACTACTGAACCAATTTGCATGAAATTTGGTATAGATATATTTTGATACCCGAGAAAGGACATAGGATAGGTTTTATCCTGGAAATCCTACGGGAACGGGCTTTTCTCTGAAAACGCGGGCGGAAAGCTAGTAATAATTATAATCTAACTTTGTTTACAATTTTTCGGTGACGGTGATATGTAACGTAGAATTGCATTGGGTCATGGATGTAGTTCATACATTGATTTTTTATTACTTTTTACGTAACATCCTCGTACAAAAAATAAAGAACAGTTTAAAAGACAATCACATACCTATATCCAGTTGTTTTTGAGGTTTTGCGAGACAAACACACAAAAATTGATTTATATCTATATTATGTCAATCAATCAAAGAGTTAATTTGAATATGTGTCACAAAATACTGTGATATTATACAGATAGATATCTATAATAGGATATGTGATTAAAGTTTAAGCATGCATTCAGTTTTAAAATGCCACAATCTCTTGAACGTGCCATATATTAGTTGTTGAGCTGAAATATTATGTAGTTCATTAAAACTATACAAAAGGCTGTACTTATAATTTATATCATTAGACGAAGCATCATAAATAGAACCTTTTCGAAGTGAAAGTCAAGGTCGCGTCACGGCAATACGCATCATGGAGTAAAGCAACGATTTTTGTACCTTTGAAACTAGCTAAAGAAGTTTCACTTCCGACACGTGTACTTGGCACACACGTCGGTCTTTTCTCAAATTTATCTTTTTCACTTCAGCACGATTGAGCTTTTTTTAAATCTTCATTATAGTAGTCTTTAAAAAAAAAGCATATTAAAAAAAGTTTATTCTATAATATTTAACGTCGCAAATACTACTCACTATAATAAGCGAAAACCGCTCAACCAGTTTGCATCAATCAATGTACGTTCCGTCCTTTCCCAGCGCATCCTTACCTCTTGTAACCAGACCTTGGAGTGTCTTTACCAATTTGAGATTATCTTAATGTTCACTTAATTCGCAGGCAGAATCTAAACAATTCTTAATTATCCTGTCGATCAGGCTGATTGCTACGTACATTCATGATCATATGCAATGTTACAAGGTTAGTTTTGTTATTAATTATACTTTAGATTGAGAAGATTCGATAAGTTTATATGCTCGTGATTATGACTAGAGTATTTTTTTATTTAAATTAAAAAAAATATTAGTGAATCGTTCATTTTTATTTGGAGTTTCGAAATATTTTGATTAGTGACTCTTAAATTGGTAGAAGATAATGTTTTGACAAACGTTTGTTACACAAGTATTCTTTTAAATTACATTTAAATGAAACTGAAGAAAATTTATTTTTCTTTCCTAACTTTTACAGGTAACTGGTAAGTGATAAAAACTTTTCTTGCTAGAGAAAAGTCCTGATCAAGAGAACGTTCCGCTATCCTTTCACCAACTAGGACATTCTTCATTTCTCAAATTAAAAAGCAGAAACATGCATCATCATACAGAGAACACGATTGATAGTGGCATTCCGACGTTCCTACAATAACGAATCATTACGTCGCTCCATGCACAAGGCCAGCTTCGTGTGAAGTCTTCATGTGACAAGGAAACTAACGTCTATCGAAATTATATCAAGAGCAAGATGAATTTATATTTAAAAATACGTAATCGCAAATTGTAAGGGAAAGCTTGAAATAAGCTGCATTAAATAGGGCTGGAGTATATTCCTTCTGGTTTACAAATGTTTATGTACAAAACAAATGAACGTCTTTTGTGGTACTTAATAAAAGGAATGAGTATATTTTATATGCCTGATAGAGTTTTATAATATTATATCGAACTGGACTAAAAAGTAAAGATACAGTTACCTTTTAGTTAAAACTGTATCTTTAAATACATTTAAAATTGATGTTTTGTTCCTACGCTGCTATTAGGTACTTCATATAAATATTGGTGCTTTTTGCTGAATGTTTTGGCTGAAATAAATAATGACATTTGCATAACATTCTAGAAGATCATCTAATTAAATAAACGGAGTGTCTGCTTGAGGTCTCAAAATATGGAAATGAAAGTACTTAGGTATACATATAATAATTATACTTACCTACTCGGCAGCCGCGATACACGCGACATGCGCTACACAGACCAAAAAGTTTGAGACGATGTAATAAAAGTTTCACTTTAATAAAATACTTAAAATTTTAAAGGCATTTCATAGAACGATGGATCATGTCTTCATGAAGTTTTCAATAGCAGGCCATATTATAGTTAATCCGTGCCCTATTTTTGAGTCATGCAACTGTTTTAGAGTAATTCAAACATTATTTGCTATTCATTTGAACTTTAGCATCTAAAACCACCAACAAAAAACATAATTCCACATCAAAACAAGCAATGAATGAATGAACAGTTTCGCTATTATAATGTTATCCCATTTCAATTTGCGATTGTTTTTATGTCCGCCATTTTTTATGTTTTCGCACGCACACATACATTAGCGTATCCGCCCTGTACCAAAGGAAGGTCAAAAAGATTTACAGTCTTTTGTGTTATATCTCTAAATACTTGCTAGAATTGTGTACTATTCAATGTATACGTTTTGAAATAGTCAATTGATATAAAGGGCCTGTTTGGGTGAGGTAATTGAATCGTAATGTTTTTGTAAATATTTGGGTTACAATATAGAAAAATTCTTAAAATTTAAGATTAAAATATTATGTAGAGCACGATAGACAATAATTTATACTGCTCTATCCATATCTTGATTAATTTATTAGAGGAAGAAATGACGTAGTTTTACATATTTTTGGATTAGATTTGCTTCTTCTATTGGTTCTTAGTTCTTACTATTTAGCGTTTTTCTTTAAAATTAATACAATAATTTAGCAGCATCTAATAACAAAGAACTCTCTGGTCCATCTTAATTAGAAGCATTAATTTCATAACTGGCTCGCAGTCAATAAATTTTGATCTTCCATTCTAATATTGCAGAACTCTGTTTCTCATGACAAAAATTCATACATTTTGAAAAAAATATATACGCGCTTCGAAAGGCATATATATGTTAAAATTGCCAAAGCAATTTAAGTAATCACCATACTTGGAAACACCAATGAGGGTATAAACAAAATCTCTATTACCGCAAAAGGGTCAATATGACAATAAATATATACAAAAAGACAATGCATGCCCGACCTTCGTGGATAAGTCAAATTCTTCATAATGCGTGGGCGACCGCAAAAACTATCCTATGACATTGCCGCGCCTTACAGCTACATGGTTCTATGTATATTGTTTTCAAGGTTGATTTAGGACTTTGTTATTTTATGTGTGAGCTCGAATGTCGGCTGGACAATTGCTTCAGCCCACACTTTTCAAACTTCGTTATTGGCTTCACTGCCAGCGGGATAGCATACAGTAATTGATATTAAAAGAACAATAATACAAGCGATAAAGCGACATTGATTCTCTAAATTACAATTTTGACATTTAACAATGTTCATTACATTTTAATAAGAGTAGGAAGAACAATTTTCTACACACTTTGAACTTAAAATATGTGCACACTTAGTACGTTAAGTATCATTCAAGAAGTAGGTAGTCTTATGTCATCCTACAACAATTTAAGTACAATAATTATGTCGACTGAGATACATGAATACAAAAGCATTACCTAAAACAATAACTTGCGTTAAAAATAGTTCTCCTTCTGTATACCAATGATACATATAAAATGATTTACCCATTACGATGAAAATTTTGACGAATACATGTTTGTATCGTGACTTTATTATAAGAAATGTTCATATTTATTCTTGCTTTATTGCTCTAGATAAATTACAAATTGAGACTTAATCTAAACATTGTAACAAACAGAAGATTTATCGCTAAATAACTGTAAATCGCTATCGCTAAATATACCTAAACGCTAACAGGGAGGCCACAACTATTAAGAGCGTGGGCGAAGAAATTTCGGCAGGTAGTCGTATGTTAATGAAACGCGGATCTTTTGTTTTGATCCACTGTTCTGGTCTGTTGCACTCGATCTCGCTTCTTTTGATATTATGTGCAATTTTTCATGTAATTTTGTGTTTTATTTAAATGTTAAAATGAAGAAGTATGTTTTATTTTGGTCTGTTTAAAATTTCAGACAGTCGTAAGATTTAGAAAATTAGTGTCTGTTATAAACCTACATTGCAGTTCTCCAGCAAAGATTGGCTGTCTGACTACCTACCTAAAAATCCTCCTGATACACAAAGACCTGAAAAATCCTCCTTTTATTGTTTAGACTACTGGCCTAAATATAAAGAATATAGTACTGAATACAACACTACTAGAAGAGACTCGTCTCAAAATTAACCCAATAAAGAAAGCCTAGATTTAGCAAGGTTAAGTCTAAATAAAACGTTAAATGAATATGACCCCGGGCGACAGATGCATTAGTATTAGAATGAATTTACTACAAATGTAACCTAAGTTAAAGTTTTTAAATGTTTCCATTAAGCAACTACAATTATTTATAAATGAAGGCAACAATAAGATGTTCATTTAGATTTTAATCAACCACACGTTTAAGTATTCATCATGACCTTCCTCAAAAGACTTCTGACCTATTGGAAAATGAGTGTCAGAAAGGAGTACCTTCCATATAACCATCTTTTTAAGTTCCTTTTCCTCTTCGTTTCCTTTATCCCACCCAGAAGCCTTATTTATCCCCCTGAAATATAGGTATTTCTGGTTCGTTGATAGTGGTGATAGCTTGCCATCACGCGACCTATACCTATTACCTACATAAAAAATATTCATTTGTTCCAAAGTTGATTTTATAGGAAACGTTATTTATAACACACAATCAACAATGAACTTCGCACTAATAATAATTATACACAATGTTTGTGAGTAATGCCTATATACCTATTGCTTAAATTCACACTTCAACTGCGTCTCATACCTCTTAAATTTAAAGCAAGTAACACCACAGGTACTAGCTAGCAAGCAATATATCATTCAATCTAGTTATAAACATTAAATCACGACACAATAAGTGTTCATACAGGCTATATTATTATTTTAAATCTGATATCTTACAAAGCTAGACAACAAGGCGTTACGCATATCTAAATGTTTTTGCATGTCGATGTAAGGTTGTCTGCCAAATTTTTTGCGTTAGCCGTGAGTCGGTAATAAACTTTTGATATACTTCCCTTCCCATATTATATATGTTGAACTGTCTCTCATATGACTATAAATAGTTTTTTATAGCTGTCTACACTTGAGTGTAATTTAACATTGGCAATTAATGCGTAGATCATATCTACGGCATCGGATCCGCTTAAATGAAAGATAAGTTGTTTGTTTATTTGTAGTCGGGACTCTGAAATACTGAAGCATTTTTTTATAAATGGAAAGCTTCATCATCCCAGATAATGGTAACTATGTAAGAACTTTATACCTAAGTCTCATCAAATTTAATAGTAGTTTATCGCTTTATAAGAGTAAAGTAAATAAGGGTATTGTTTCTTTAATATTTAATTTATAATTAATAACTGCATACTGCATAATTAATAACTGCGTACTGCATATCCATAATAATATTATAAATGCGAAAGTAACTCTGTCTGTCTGTCTGTTACTCGATCACGCCTAAACTACTGAACCAATTTGCATGAAATTTGGTATGTAGATATTTTGATACCTGAGAAAGGACATAGGCTACCTTTTATTGCGAAATATGTACCACGGGCGAAGCCGGGGCGGCCCACTAGTATAGTTATAGTTATAGTTATATATTCTTTATTGCACACAAATTTTTAATTTTACAATACAAGGATATCAGAAGTAGTATCTAATAATTCTTCTCAAGGCTTTGCTGCTGCTGTCTGTAGTCTGCTGAATCCATATTTTCACATACCATATTTAATTTGTATACCTACCAAATATATCTAAATCAGCTAACTAGTTTTACGTGAACATGCATAAATTTTTGCAATTACTTCAACCTATTTTGTTCTCTATTTATACATGATAGATATCCCTAGAAAATCTTTACTTAAAACAGCCTTTGAAATATCCGAGATGTACAATATTTGATGTTCTCAATGAACCGCTTGCATGGTAACAAAGCCTCGAAAGATTACGCCACAAACACCTTCTGTTCTGCAGTTAGGCCCTCTGTGGTAACTGAGTAACGTCCCACTTCAGTCAAGGTTCTAAAACAATCTCCATACCCATAATGGTCCAAGAACTAAATTACTTTTAATGAAAACCAGCAGCTATGCCCTACAGAATAAGGTAAGTAATAGCGAAGCGTGTAAAACTAGATGATGCTTTTTCACTTCCCTACCAAGGTCCTAACGTGAGGCAGTGCACACATTTCACTAATTCACAACGTTGTATGTGCATTTAATTGTGCATGCAATTTTTATTCTTATGAATGGGTGGTAAGATACAATTTTAATAAAGCATCTATGTATGTTTCAGATTTCGGACTGTATCATAAAGGAGCGATAGTATTGTAATGTTACACGGCAGTACGTGTACTAGCGAATGTCACGTACCTCTGATTATACGTACTCTTGAATTTTTATTGTATTCTGGTATTTCAATCGACATTGAACTTCAAATGTATGACGTTAGAATTGAAAATGAAATGGGTATGGATGGTAACATTATAGTATTATTTGAAGTAGAAGCCGCAAGGCAGGTCGTAGATAAGGTATCATTAAGATTAATGGCAGTGTGGGTAGTTGCAGACTGCAAATATTGGTGTAGCAATCTGTAAACAAAAACTTTGGTAATAAAAATTCATTAGACAGAAAAATAAAATAATAAAAAGAAATTATAATTTTTAACATACAAACTGCTGAGTAACAGAAATTATAGTCAGAGGTCATAAAACAATCAATGAAAATATAAAATAAATACTAATTAATCAAATTATATTAAGAAAACATTATCTCCCAAATAGTGCACACAAAAATTCAATTCATAAGATATGAGTAACAAATTATAATTATTCTAATATGTACAAGGAAGGAGCATTAAATATTTCTATGACATGTGGTCTAGACGGTTCAAAATGAATGCATTCTGCATCTCATTGGCCATTACATAAAGGAAAATAAAATATAACATCGAAAAATATTATACTCATTTATCTTCACAGTATTTTTCGACCTCAATGACCTACAGCGTATATCTAGTATATATGATGGCGCTAGTCCTTCAGAAAAATTGCAAATTTAACCAGATGATGGCATCATAAGTATACATTTTCTTTATACATACTTACAAAGCTGAAAAGTTATTTCGAACCAACGAATCTAAGAAACTATTAGTTCAAGATCAATGTTTATGTTTGTGTTGGATAGTCTCTTTAAGCTTTGCATAATATGAAATATCACAGTATTACAATATTGCACGCCTCATAAGCGAAGCGTTGAGGTGGGTACTACTGTCACTTCGCGCAAAACATCTGATTTTTCAAACTTAAAATGTCTTTATGTATCATACATTGCACTTGTAAGATAATACATACACACACATATTAAGAAAAAACACTATTTTTAACATTCATGATATTTTTGATGTCATTTTTGTTATTTAAACTAGTTAAAAAACAGTTTAAAAAAGTTCTGTCTTGGACGTCCGTGTGTCTGTATGTGCGGAGGATTTTCTTGTTAACACGATAGCGACCGAAATACTTTACTAATCGAGTCTTTTTTTTTTCTCTTACGCTTGAGTATGCTCAGGAATAGAACCCTTTCATTTTTTAGGGTCTGATTCGATGTGGTTTAATTGTTATTAAATAAACAAAAATAATAATTAATAAATAATTATTAAAAAAAATTATGAGGCGTGCACTTTTGGATTTTCCAAATTATTATTGTAATACTGTGATAATATGCCACAAAATATCATTCTACGTCCATTACGTCTGCAACATCAATGACAATTTTGGCAAAATGGACAAAATATTCCCTTTGGGAGCAAACGAAGATTCATACCTCATCTACCTACATAGAAGAACATAGAATTAATATAAACAGAGACAGAAATAGCTTTCAAAAGTACCCAATTCTTATGAAACTACACAGTACCCAGCAGAACTAATAGAACTACGTACGGTACTGACCTGCTGCTTTACCAATGAAATGTCCACATTCATATCTATAAACACCATTTAAATCCTCATTACAGATCATTTCTATCTCTGCATCCTTCAGAAAATTACCTACAAAGTACAATGGTCGTAAATTGTAAATGCACTGCCAAACATTTAAACCTATCACGCAACATGTTGCTAGATTCTGTTCATCCGACCTTTAGATGTATGAAACATAGATAATTGAACAATAGACACGGCATTCATTAATTTTGCCCCGTTCACTTTTGCCGCGCTTTTTTTTGGTGTAGCGTCCTCGACCGCATCCGCCTTGCTTCTATCATTAGGTTTTATCGAAAAAAATGTTCATCTCAAATGTTTTGATTGTGGACTCGTCTGGTTTGGTTATATTTTTGCATTGGCTTTATATAACACTAGCTTCCGCCCACGACTTTGTACGTACATCCCCGTTTTTTCCATTCCCGCAAGAATTTCGGGAAATCCTTTCTTAGCGGATGCCTACGTCCTAACATCTACCTGCATGCCAAATTTCAGCCCGATACGTCTAGTGGGCTGTGCGTTGATAGATCACTATATCAGTCACCTTTGAGTTTTATATATATTATATAGATTGCATATTATATTATTCATATTTCTTGATAAAGATACAGGTGTAACTCCCAATTTATGTTCTCAAACTTCCCGAAATAGTATATCACAGTAGTATTGAGTATTTTTTTATTTATTTAGTATCTTAATCTTATTTATTTGGTTTCTTTATCTTGAACATCAAATGTGTTTACATTTCTTCAACTACTGCGAGAAACCCTATAGACCAGCATTCACTTAATACTATTTAAAGGCCTAAAGAATATCTGTGCTATACGTAATTGAAATTGCTCATGAAATAAAATAAAACACTCAAACTTCTTTAACATTACCTCACTTTAAAACGAGCAAATTTTTTTTCAATTCCTGGTGCAATGAAAATGTGTAATGTATTCCGGTTTGTAAACGACCTTCACTAAACGCATATAGGTACTTCCATTGTACTTGCTTTATCATCGTTCATCTTTCTAAAGTATAATTATCCTCAAGATTGCTATCATTTCCGCACATAATTTCATTTTATTATTTCCTTTCAATTATTTTGCATACCTTCCTACAAGCAATTACATTTATTAACTTATTACGGGTAATTATAATGAGAAATTAGCTATTGCCTTTTTATGGCTCCTTCAATTTTTAGCATCTCTTATTTTCCTCAATTTGTCAATAAAAAAACCTTAATCAATACCATACCTAATCGGTCCATGTTCACATTAAAGTAATATAGGCCCATATGTACCTTGTCCACCATTCTGCTCAGACTGTAAATGTTTCTTCTTGTCTCTTTGATTGATATTTCTTGTCGCCAACATTTAAAGTCCTACAACGAAACGCATAAAACCAAATTATGCAAATCTTTTAAAAGCCAATCATCGAGTTTGTCATTTGGACAAAGCCGAAAAAAAATTACACATTGAAAGCAAAAGTGATGGCCAAAACAAATTCAGAGAACACAAAAGATTGTAACAAAGGGGAGTTTTGTTCCAATAATTATTGATGCTGTAAATTCCCTATTCATCTGTACCTTGTTTGCATCATAAAAATTAGATTTGCCAAACATTGTTTGGACACATGCTTCCTTGTCCTTTTTAGCGTCATTTCGTTGAACTTATTTACATACGAAGGGTCCGTCTGTTGTCACTTTAACTAAAAAGCTGGGACAAACGCTCATAAACGATATTCTTGCGCCAATAAACGGATCGTAAAGTTTGTTTGCTTGTCGATGCCTTTGTATTGTGTTATTTGGTTTTTAAATATGAATTGTTCGTTAAATTAGTAAAGGGTACCGACGGATTGATTTTGAGCGGCGTTATTTTATATTTAGTAGAATTGACAATTTCGTTTACAGATTTTTTTTTGTACTTTGTTTTCCAACAATGAATCTTTCAATCGAAACTATTTAGGATTTTAAGACAAGAGTTTTTGTAATGAGACAAAAACAATCACTTTTTTTTTAAATAATAACTTTAATTCGTAAATCAGTCTATAAAAATAGAAACCTTAATAAGTACCTAATAACTAGGTTTGTAAACATTTAAAAAATTGAAATTAGACCACTTCATACATTTGATGAGGTAAGATCTTAAAATCCTAACTAATAATTAACACACCGTATAAACCGTAGACCTACCACAAATGTGACATGACTGCAAATAATAAAAAAACACAAACCTACTATCTCCTACTATATTTATAATTTCTCACAGACCGTTCCAACCTTACACCACATGACATAACACACAGTATAAAAAAAACATTTTTTTCTTCAGAAAACAAACACCGCCCAAAGAAAACAAAAGTACCTATACCTGCACCAGGAACAAAAGCCTGTCATTGCATAATTACCGAAGACGATCCATAGAAATGTGAAAGTGAATGAGACCAATAAATTTTATGTTTTTGCTACCTATTTGCTTGTTTCTTTGATCCCGATTGAACAATGCATTTCAGTTGAAAACTTTCGCTTGTTCATTACAATTACAATGTTCTAAGTTTGCAGTTTGCACAAAACAATTGCTCTATTTTTTATTGTTTATAAATTTGCTACCTTTTCTTGCTATCTTTCTCCTTTACATACCGCTCTGCGTTACTTTCAATTTCTATCAGTTTTATTGTTAGGTCATTTTACTTTTACAGCTGTGAAGATGTGAAAGATAATACTTAATTTTAACATAAAATAATTTTATTTTAACATATTTAATTTTAATGCATAATATTATCTCAATTACTTTTATAATTTTGTTGTATTATTAACGATTTTTTTAAATAACGCTCTAACTGTTGTTATGTCACTACAGTCAAAATAAATTAAATTGCACTTTTAAATACTAAACTCCACCGAAACGGCTTGACCAATTTTTTTTTTTGTATACCTACTGGTCTGGTATTTAATAATTTTGTATACCTATATTCGTTGTCCTGGCAGAACAACGTTTGCCGCGTTAATGTAAACAATGAATGCATATTGTAAAATTATTATTTTGGTTTCGAAAATATCGTATTTATAGAGTGCAATTTCACAATTTAAATAACAATAAAAATAGAATAATCGTTTTATTATCACGGCAATTAATTAAATTTGTTCCCAATGGATTTTATATTTCAATAATTAATTTATCATTATTTAAGTATTTCACTACCTACTTTCATTCTCGTGAAATATTTCCACTATCGAATATCAATTAGGATACTGCGTTATATTTTAAATCTCCCTGGCTTAGTGGTAAACGTATTTTTACAAATGTTAATCACTATGCAAAATACAATATTAATGTTGTTGGTCAATACTTTTTAAAATAGAAAAATTAAAGCGTGGTACCGATAATATTCAGACATCAGCGTGGTACCGATATATTTATCGTCGCCTAGTACCCACAACACAAGCCTTAAATGAGCTTACTGTGGGACTAGGTCGATTTGTGTAATAATGTCCTATAATATTTATTTATTTATTATTTATTTATCTGAAGATACCTATGTATCACAAGTATATTGATCCTGTGTGATATATAACTATCCTTATTTCCATAGACCTTTAAAACTTTACATAGGGAAGTAACTTTACATATCTATCATCTATATATTGTATCTCTTTCAAAACTTTCTTTAAAAAAAATACTAAACTACGCTGTAACAACATAATAATATAATCTCTTTAACATAATTTTAATAACATAGATGACATATGTCTCCATCACAGGGCTTTGAATTATCTTTTTGATAAGCTTAGTGGGATTTCGCTCTAAAAATTGCATTATCTCATCGGAAATGAAGACTTATACTATACTAGCTTTGCGCCCGCGGCTTCGCCCGCGTTTTCAAATAAAAACCCGTTCCCGTAGGATTTCCGGGATAAAACCTATCCTATGTCCTATCTCGGGTATCAAAATATCTCCATACCAAATTTCATCAAAATTGGTTCAGTAGTTTCGGCGAGATTGAGTAACAGACAGACAGACAGAGTTACTTTCGCATTTATAATATTAGTATAGATTTAAGCCCTAAACATATTATACTTAAATAACGCTATTTTTTAATAAGTAAACAATTTCAAAGTGATTACACTTTGTAAAATGTACTGGTTATACAATATACATATATGTAATTACAAAAGTAAAATAAGCTATCCCAGACCATAATTTGCAGAAAACGAATACAATAGGTAAACCAGAAATGATCAAAATCGGTTCAGCCGTCCTTGACTTATGAGTTGTACAACTAAGACTTCTTTTATAATATACAAATAAATTGGTATTATATATTTACACATGTCGCTTTTAGTAGCACAAAATCATGTGTAAAATGTAACAAAAAATAAATCGTTCCTAAACAAACTTTCGATATTATTATCTATAGTATCAGTTAAAAATTAAGATAAACAAATGTAAAGATGAGTTTTAAAGCTAGATAATCTAGTTTATCCTGCGTCACCTAATTTTAGGTGACATGTTAGACAAACACTTCGTTGTAATCTTTTCTTCCTGTGTCTCATCACTCATGTGAGCTGCGTCATAGCGGTCATAAGACTTGACCAAAACAAGATTGTGTTTTAATTTTTCTGCGATTTTTCGTGTCGTAGCGCAATCTGCGACTATGTTTTCGTTAAAAATAAATTTGATTAATTATTATGTTCATCATCCATTACCTACTTATATTAAAACTAGCGGCCCGCCCCGGCTTCGCCCGTGGTACATATGAAAAATAGATGTTGGCCGGTTCTCAGACTTACCCGATATGCACAGAAAATTTCATGAGAATCGGTCCACCCGTTTCGGAGGAGTATGCAGACTAACATTGTGACACGAGAATTTTATATAAGATATTTTTTATCCTTTCCAATCCCAGAAAAGTAAGCAAAATTAATAGGAATGGTAAGGGAAATAAAACTAATAAGCATCTTAAATACAGATTTAGGCGAAGTTTATTTAAACAAATCACTATTTTTTCACATAGCAAACTATTACGATAACAATTACCATAATTACTTACTTATACCATAATTACGTACCATAATTACGTACTTATATTTTTTTTCTATTTACCATAATATAAAATTGCATAAAGATTTATCCCTTGGTTACTTCACGGAAACGAGTTATGATAAAACCATCTAATAAATTAATGATAAGGAAATACAATAGTGCCATAATTCCTCTTGTTAAAAATCAATTGATTTACATTAAATGGATCCGTAATGTATAGATCTTATAATCTAATACATAATATTATAAAGGCGAAAGTTTGTAAGGATGTATGGATGTATGGATGTTTGTTACTCTTTCACGTAAAAACTACTGAACCGATTACAATAAAATTTAGCACACATATATGGGGTAACTTGGATTAACACATAGGATAGGTTTTATCCCGGAAATCCCACGGGAACGGGAACTATGCGGGTTTTCCTTTGCAAACGCGGGCGAAGCCGCGGGCGGAAATCTAGTTTTATATAACTTTATTGTCAGAGTAATAGATATAACAGTTACACGATCCACTTATTTTCATTTAAATAATAGTTATCGGGTGCAAGAGTAACGTACAACAATACACGCAAGACAAACAATACATATATTATTAACACATTTTACATTTATAATCTTAGTTCCTATATTATCTTACTATATTATGTAATCATGAAATTAATAAATAATATAATACAAACTGAGACAAATTACTGCTGACCTACTTGCTATACTTAAGCTATAAGTATAAGGAACCCGCCGTTAAAGGGCGACACACACACACTTAGCCTCTTTTAATTAAATAATTGATAAATAAATTAATAAATTTACTTATTTTCTTACCACTCGTAAATTTCCAGCAAATTAAAGATTGCGTTACTATTTTTTTCACAAATAATAGATGAGATCCATGAGGATTAAATCCATACTAATATTATAAATGCGAAAGTAACTCTGTCTGTCTGTTACTCAATCACGCCTAAACTACTGAACCAATTTGCACGAAATTTGGTATGGAGATATTTTGATACCCGAGAAAGGACATAGGCTACTATTGCGAAAAATGTACCACGGGCGAAGCCGGGGCGAACCACTAGTAATTTATAAACATATAAATATGCCTATTAAAAGCGTAATAAACTTACATAGCATCGCGCTCTATTGAAAAAAGGCCTATACATTTCATCATACTTTTTAACAATAGCTAATAAAAGACCACTGTAAACCTCACCTGTTGCTTTTGATGTGAAAAATTATAATTCAGAATTAATACATTTATTATATTGACAAGTAATTGCCTCATTATAATATATTGAACATAAATTTTTCTTTAGACTTAAATTTATTAAATGGCTTCTATGTCCGAGGATTTGTTATGTCAAATGTTAATAGATACGTTATCTAATATACAAAATTCTCGTGTCGTTTGTAGTTAAACTCCTCCGAAACAGCTGGACCGATTCTCAAGAAATTTTGTGTGCATATCGGATAGGCCTGAGAATCGGACGTCTATTTTTCATACCCCTAAATAATACGAGTAAGGCAGAACAACGTTTGCCGTAATGAGATGAAAACTGAATACCATTCATCATCATCATCATCAGCCCATATACGTTCCCACTGCTGGGACATGGGCCTCCTATGAGGTTAAAGCCCATAATCCACCACGCTGGCCAAGTGCGGGTTGGCGGATAACACATGTCGTCGAACTTTTTGATTCTTCGACATGTCGGTTTCTTCACGATGTTTTCCTTCACCGTTCGAGCAGTGGTGATGTTACAACATGCGCAGATAAATTGAAAAATCAATTTATTTCCTGCGCACTTGCCTGGTCTCGAACCTCGGACTTATCGATTCGAAGTTCGAGGTCCATTGAGCCACTGAGCCACCACTGCTGACACTGAGAATTACATTATAAAAGTTTTTTTAGTAACATGATTAAGAAAAAGTAGTATTATTGAATCGTGAATGTGCGTAAATGAATAAGAGAATGCCTTTTGACTATATTGTTCTATTAACAAGTAAAAGTACTAATTTAATAATGTAGAAGATACAATGTGCATTGCTCTTAATCTGTATTAATATCTAAACCTGTTTAAAAGAAAGGCGTGATAGTACCACTTATAATTGAAGCCTGGCTGAACAGATTTTAATGATATTTTTTTAAATATAAATTAAGAATTTAGATGGTAACTTTAGAAAAATTAAAAAACTAGTAGGTATGTAAATACATATATTGTGTTCAAATATAATGTGTCGAATATGAAACAGTCCTCAAAATATAACTCTTGGATACTTTTATCAGTGACAATTATTATACAATTACAATCAATAAAAAAAAGCTTTAAACGACATGATAACCTAAAACAGTCTCACTTTATTGATGTGGTTTATTTTATTACTTTTTTCCAACAATGAAAGCCATGGATACTCGTAAGTACATAGGTACTTCAGTACTTTCTCATGAACAGATCCATGAAAGTACGTAAGTCAACCAAGATTATGTGTAGGTATGTGGGTATTAAACCAATTTTTATGGTTACTATACGTCTCATATAGGTGTAACCAACAACCAGTAAAACACTGATAATCTTAATAATATTATAGTAAAGAATAACAATGAATATTTCATATACACTGCACCACTTTTAATATAATTATGATTTCAACTCAACACGTTGTCACGACGCGGCGTGGGAGAACCGACGTGATTTCATTATGTGTAATTTATAGATAAAATTTAAACGTTATTGTTGTAGAAAAACTGAATCGCGGTTTTAAATACGTTAGAATGTGCATTTCTTAGGATATCGGTCGATATATTCGATTGATTTCGTTAAACTTATTGCACCCGATAATTCATTAAATTACGAGTTTGAAGGAAAAATATTCATACAACTTACTTTTTTCCAGAAACATGATAATTTTTACGGATGTCAACATGTGACTAAAAGTAATTTTTATTTAATTACCATTTAGCAAATAAATATTACAACATCGGAATTTCAACTTTCGTATTAACATAAATGATCCTTCATGAATATTTAAACAAAATTACCACAAATACTAAACTAATATAAAGAGCATAAACCTCAAAGCTTAGAATTTTACATTTAACTTCAAAATCACTTCATCGCTTCGATTTTATAGCTGTTTATATTGAATTTCACTTTTAAAGGTCCTCACGATAATGTTCGAAATTTTATCGCATTTATCGATCGTTTGAATAACTTTATAAAATTACCTATCTAGGTACTTATATAGAAATGAAATTTAAGTGTCCGTTTGTACTCATAATTTCAAAATAACAGTGCTTAAAAATGGTATGTAAAGAAAACACTTGAGGAGGCTTTTGAAATAAATATTTATTATTACTATAGTTGTTTGCCTCAAATGTCACGTATAGCTTTAACAAATAGAGCTAATCTCTTAGCTCAGCTTATTTAGTTCATTTGGCTTTAATGATTCTTTCATAAGATGAAAAAGGAGGTTTGAATGAAGAATATAATTTAATAACTCAGGCCCCGGAATCACAGACACAATAGAAAATCTATTGTGTCGCGGACCGATCGGGCCGTTCGGGGCTCAATGGGATAATGTTTTACGGGTTTACGCGGAAAGTCCTTCCCTAAGAAAACATATCGTCGTAGCAAGTTAGTTTTAAATATTTCCTCACACACGTATTGAAGAAAATAGTTTGTATTGAACATTGAAACACGTGCAGCCTTCACCTATCGTAACGGATTGACAAGCTAATGTATTCCTCAAGCAAAGCACGCTGCAAAAAATACATTAATTATCTAAGAAAAATCAGAAGGAATTTGTTTGGGATTTTAATTACTGGTAATAGTGAAGTAAATAAAATAAATAGTAAATACCTCCTATTGCTTTACCGTGACCGTGGTTTTTGCATAAAAATACTCAAATATTGTAGTCCTACATCCAAAATGCTGATGGTAATACGGCAAAACCGATGGAAAAACAAATAATCAAAACAGAAGCACACTTCCCAACTAGTAGATACTTTATTATGTTTGAATAAAATATAAAAAATGTGTTAACTGCTCGTGCAATACAATACATCGCTTGTAAAATGTGCAATAAAACAAAATAGCGCACAATTACGTTCCGATTTACGCAAAGCTGCTTTTTACGTCATTAAAATTTTTCATAGAAGAAATTAATTGTACTCGTGTCGTTGTTGTGCTCTATTATTGTAAATACATGGTAATTTATTGTATCCAGTGTAGATAATTGCAATTCTCTGAACTTTGTCCCTACAGTGAGTAATTACAAACAAGCGAATAGCAACAATTTCAATTTTCCTTTATGATACGGCACTAGGATATAATAGTGAATATGAATATGTTGATAGAGGTTGTTTTGAGCAGATTGTTACATGGAGTATATATTTTAATATATTAGAAAAGAAACTTTTGTAAACATTAGCAAGGGCCGTATTATGACCTCTTATTTCCAGACATAGATATTATGGTTATTGCGTTCATAATATGATTTTTTTTTATATGAAAGAAGGCAAACGAGCATGTGGATCGCCTGATGGCAAGCAATTCCACAGCCCATAGGCATCTACAGACGTGTCCGTAATGTAAATGATGTGATTGAATGATTTTGCCAGTCAGTTCAATTCACGGCGAAAACTGTCTGGAAATAAGAGGTCATAATAAGGACCCAGAATGGAATAAATACCAAAAGCTGGCCTGTTAACAATTCGCATGTGATCTTCCGTATTATGGTCTATAAGAACTAAAGAATAAGAAAGACTTATATTTTATTCGATTTATCTCAAAGAACTATTTCTTATGATGGTGTAAACTTTTACAAGTGTTTCTGAATACTTATTGTTCTAAACTACGGCGGTATATTACACATATTATGGATATTAACCGTGGTAGAATCTCTATTATATCTAAATATACACTAAGCTAATAAATCTTTTTTTATTATTTTGGTTTGACTATGTTTTCCTCATTCATAAATAGATATTTTTATACGTACTACTACGGAATTTATTCATTGAATAGCTAATGCAAATAAAGATGTGAGATAATAATTTCGACTCAATGCCAAGTCAACAAAAATATATTTAAGACTCCAATAATTCTATATTCAATATTCGAAGCACATTTATACAAATTATAAAAAAGGATATTTCACGCTATAAGCTTTCCATCTACGTATATTCGACAAATAGTATAACATAAAAATCGCATTAAACTTGATATATTTCAACCTATTAAATATAAAAGCACTAAAATAGAACACTATAAACTAAATAAACAAATACTTTCTATAACTAACATTGTTATACTTAACAAACATTCCAATGCATCATAAAAAATGAAGGGAAATTTTATAGCCCATATACATTTTTCAAATGATTCACAATTTGCACGTAAAACTTATAGTAAACCGGTATTTAGTGGCGTCATTTAAATACGTCAGATAAGGTAAAATATATATTTATTAATTTATCAATTCTCTTTGCGCTTGCGTAATTAGATTTACTAGCTCCGGGAAAATTAAAATGCTTTATTTGTATAGAAAAGTTATGTTTATGTCGATTTTCTTAGAATAAAATTTATTCCAAGAAATCAAGGTAACTTTATCGAAATATTTTACTAATATACCTTTATTTAATGGATCATAATATCAGGACACAGAAAACATTCGCGAAATTATAAACTTGAAGAAAATTTAAGTCTGACTCGCCTCTCTATGTCAACATATTTTAATGTGTGCAATTTTTACATATCCATGCTAATATTATAAATAAGAAATGTGTTAAAATTTCTCACCAAAACAAACAGAGAAGAGCGATATATATTTTTATTACAACACGCAAGCGAAGCCACGCTCTAAAAGCTAGTTTATCCAAATAAAGAAAGGAACTTTGTTTTAACGCCATTAAATAATTCTGCAGCATCCACTTACGGATGTGAATTGATTAGTATTGAAGTTGTAATGCGCAATGCTTTGCAAATGTCTATATATTATACAAACAGGTTTTTAGACACTATGTTATAATATGTTGATATAAACAAACATAACATCGTAGTAAATGTTAAACTAGTTTGTTATATTTAAATCAAAAGTGGGTATTTACATTTAGAAGTTTGTTTTTTCAAGGTAGAGTCAATTAATAAAGGAGTGTACCTTTTGGTGTAAGTTTGATTCTGACGGTTAAATAAATAATTAACATGAAATATTATCCATCTAAATTCTTATCTTCAATCTTCAATCTTCAATCTAGCCTTCAGTAAGTCGAAAAATCGAATTTATCATCATCACACTACATAGTATAAAACAAAGTCGCTTTCTCTGTCGGCTGTCCCTCTGTCCCTTTGTATGCTTAAATCTTTGAAACTACGCAATAGATTTTGATGTGTTTTTTTTAATAGATTGTGTGATATATTTTGATTTAGTGATTCAAGAAGAAGGTTTTAGTATATAATTTATTATGATTTAGACGAAGCGGGCGAAGCCGCGGGCGGAATGTACTGAATAAATCTTGCCTTAAAACAGTTTTAATCTATGTATATAAAACTCAAAGGTGACTGATATAGTGATCTATCAACGCACAGCCCAAACCACTGGACGTATCGGGCTGAAATTTGGCATGCAGGTAGATGTCATAACGTAGGCGTCCCCTAAGAAAGGATTTAAGAAAATTCATCCCTTAAAGGTGTAAAATAGGGGATGAAAACTTATACCATGAAAATTTATCTTTTCCACGCAAGCGAAGCTGCGGGCAACAGCTAGTACTATAATATTTTCCAAACTACTGACAGAGTTTTACATTCATAACAATAGTATGTATGTGTGTATGTAACAATAGTATTTACGTTCGACATTTAGCTTCTAGCTTCAGGTTAAGGTTGTAAGTACATAAATACCATATCCACCTACTTTCAAAGCGATTAGGATTTAATTGTCAGAGTTAATTATTATAAACATTAAGGTGTAGATATGTAGATAATGTAATTAAGCCGTCAGGTTTTCCTTTGAAAAGGTGTCTTAATAATTAAACCTTTGGTTGAACCAAAGGTAAGAAACTAGGAACTATAGGAATAGGGTTTAAATAATTTTTTAAGTCATTTTTGTTCCAAAGGTGTAATTTGAAAACTTCCACAGATGAAAATACCGCAAAGATCTACCGCAACATGACTATTTTCAATTAATTAATACTAGCGACCCGCCCCGGCTTCGCACGGGTGCAATGCTGATACTAAATACGCTACAGAAAAATTGTGAACGTTGTATTATAGGTATAAAAAAAAAATATAGCGGCCCGCTCCGGCCTCCGGCATCGCACGGGTATAAAATACATAGCCGGGCGGCCGCAAACGCTACGTCCTGCAATTTTTAAATCTGTAATATCTTCGAAAATATTCACTTAAATCATACGGTGTAAAGGGCCATATAGATCTATATTAAATGAACAATGTATTCAAGGTATTTAATTGGTTAAGGATTAATGCTGTATTGGTTAAAATCGCATCGAAAATTAGCTATTATTTGTCGTAAAAAGTAAATGACAAAAAAATGTTATTGTGGGTTATCCATAAGAGATAGACATATACCATCGCGGACTTTTCTGTTGACCTTTTCAATGTGTATAATACTTAGTACATTATTTTGATAAAACTCGTAAGGTTCAGCCTGCGTTTGCAATGTAAGCGGAATAAATGTAATTTTTTACGACATCACATTAGAAACCTCAAAAATAACAGTACTTCTCCACTACTTAATGGATCTTATTATACATATAAACCTTCCTCTTGAATCACTCTATCTATTAAAAAAAACCGCATCAAAATCCGTTGCGTAGTTTCAAAGATTTAAGCGTACAAAGGGACATAGGGACATAGGGACAGGGAAAGCGACTTTGTTTTATACTATGTAGTGATAGTGATTAAATAATTTTATAATCTCTAGTATTTTAGGAACGTAACAAATTCGCGGACATATTTAAATTAGCTCTACTTCTAAAATGTTATAAAATGGAGTTTCAGATTAAATCTATGTACATGATTATGGAGCATTATCAACAGAACCCTTTTATAACCCTTTATATATGCTTACCTGTTGCTATGTTTAGCGGAACTATCTTTTAACTCAAAGGTGACTGACTGACTGACATAGTGATATACCAACGCACAGAACAAACCACTGGACGGATCGGGCTAAAATTTTTTCATGCAGGTAGATGTTAGGACGTCGGCATCCGCTAAGGAAGGATTTTTATCAATTCTACCTCCAAGGGTAGAAAATTTATTCACGCGGGCGAAGCTGCGGGCAACAGCTAGTTATATAAATCTATTATTTACCAATACGAGCATGCTTAGCACGCTTGCAATACTTAGCGCCGATCTAGGGATATTATAATTACCACGTGAGATAGATTACGACTAAATTGTTATGTAGGAAACGATCGTTAGGCCAATCATAATATGCAAATCGATTCGTATAGTCACGGAGTTTCAATCTCTGATCTTGATACTTGATCGCAAGTACCTCCGTCATGTTAACACGAATCACTTTTGAATATTAAATTATTTTCTACCTATTCGATTTATAATTGAATAGTTTGCGCTCGCGGTGTTTTTGTAGTTTTATTATGGCATTAAATATGTATTTTTATTGTTACTTAAACGTTTTTTTATAACCTTGTAAGCTTTATAGACAGTAAATTGTGTTTTTATTTTTAATGATTAAAAAAATGGGTAACCTGTAAAACAAAACAGGTTTAAAATAGATCAAAAACTACATATAGTTATTAAAATCAACAATTTTTTTTTTTTTGATAAGATAAATCAAAACTATATTGCTCCGCTCCTATTGATCGATGATATATTACCTATATCCTAGACTCTGGAGCTAATAACTCGATAAATGACCCACTGCATGAATTTTTCGGTAGCTCTACCATGAGTACGCACACGATACTCGCTAGCGATTGTAGTAAGCGGTTTGTATAAAATTTCGTACAGCGCCCCTAGTGTGCCGTAGCGGAACTAAAAAGCAGGTGCAATACATAGACTACAGTAGATAACGTATAGTGAACTATACTACACTCGCTGTAGTAACCATACAATTTTTGCACCATGAGTTCTAATTTTGACATAATATGTCATAGTTTATAACTATTCGACGATAGATACGTCATTCACGGTAAATAATCTCGTGAAATTTAAGTGAACTATTCACGTTTACTATTGTAGTTACGATATCAACTCATGGTAGACGTACTATTTAAACAAACAAACAAACAAACTCTTCAGCCTTATAATATTAGTAGATTCTGATAGAACATGTTCGTGCATTGTGAATGCACGCACGGTTGCAGGTCAGAGAATCATCATACAGGATCTAATATTTTAATGTCGTATTAACGATCTTTTAAATATGCATGCTAATATTTATTACCATAAGAATGTTTATATAATTGTATTTAATCTTTACATAGGTACTACATAGGTAAGCAGTAGTAAACAACATGAGCGTAAAAATAAATATATATCAGCTATTCTTTTATATCTATGGTCAGAACTCAAGTATCCAAAGCTTCAGTTGAGCTCTTATAAAAACTAAATCGTTGTCTATCTAAAGTACCTTAAAAAATAAACAAACAAGAACTATTAACTATATGGTTTCTTAAATAATTGTGAATAACAGAAACTTCATAATGCACCATATTATTATACCATTTACTATAAAAAAGATAATCTTTCTGTATCTTTCTCAAGGCTTCTAGAACCAATTAAATATTCTATGCGCCTTTAGGATGTGGATCCCCGCTGTTCTGACATATTGCATGGTCGGAGTTCGGATGACGTCATAGCGTTGCATTTGTGCAGATTTATTGCAAGACATTGGATTTAAAAACAAATATTTTCATGGAACTTAACTCTTATTGGATTAGGCTTAATACTAAGGTTATATTAAGATCTTTTAACTTTTTAACCGACTTCAAAAAAAAGGAGAAGGTTATCAATTCGGCCGGTAAGTATATTTTTTTATTACTTTAAGCTAGTATAGTATATTATCTGTGCTATAAGTAACTATAACATTTGTTTTCGTTTGAATGTAGAGGACATTTTCTAGGTCCTAAGTATGTATTTAAACTATTTTTAATCATATTCCAAATTTTAATAAATATAAAGGGTAATACATATAATAATTATTGTAATATTATTTCAATGCATTGCTCGATTTCGACTTTAATACAAAATGTAAAAAAAAAATATAGAGCAAAAATGTAAACTTGAATCATTTAAGGGTAAAGTAACAAAAATAGCGATACAATTTCGAACAAAAAAACCAAGAAAAGGAAAAAGTCTAGGTCATTGAGTGCAGTAAAAGTGTCGATTGCGAAATAAAAAATAAATAATCGTTTAGTCATACATAAATACCGAACGCAAAAGGAAAAATCCTTTCTAACGTGACGCAATAGTGTGTTATAGTTGCATTAAGGAGACCAGTTTTATATGAATGTTTTTTTTTATAATAGAAGCAAAAAAAATAGCCGTGTTCAAATTCCATATACCTATATAATTATCATTAACTAGCTGTGCCTCGCGATTTTACTCGCATTGCTCTACTCCTATTGGTCTTAGCATCAAAAAAAGCTTAAGCCTTCCTCGATAAATGTACTATCTAGCAGTGAAATAATTTTTCAAATCGGACCTCGGACTTTTATTTGTTTATAGCAAAGTTATCCGAATGTAAATGTTGAAAACAAGAGGGCAAATGAAAACAATATTATTTATAACTTAAAAACTATGTCAAACTAAAACTCAAACATTTATTTATTTAATTAGACTACTTCTAGAAGCACTTTTGAATCGTCATTACATATTTTTAACATTTACCACCAAATTAAACTCCAATTTAAATTTTCAAGAGAAAAATAATATACCCAATGTATAATCCATACTAATATTATAAATGCGAAAGTAACTCTGTCTGTCTGTCTGTTACTCAATCACGCCTAAACTACTGAACCAATTTGCATGAAATTTGGTATGGAGATATTTTGATACCCGAGAAAGGACATAGGCTACCTTTTATTGCGAAATATGTACCACGGGCGAAGCCGGGGCGGACCTCTAGTATTTAATAAAATAAAAGTAAATATGCGGTCTTTTTATAAAACAACATTTAACATGGACAAAGTCACGAGACTATTCTTTCTACACACTACAAGTATTTATAAAAAAAAGTTTTCGCAACACTTCGCAGAACCTAACGCATGGAATGTATTTTCACTTTGATTGTTTCAGCAATACATCAGCGTCTATCAGTGAAATGGTATTTCTCATTTAATTATTGTAATTAGTACTTGCACGAACGCATTGTCTGACTTTCTTAATCCTGAGCCACTTTCTTTCAATTCAAGATTATTATTTATTTGATAGATGCATTAGATGTGAAGAAAACTGTTAGTCTTTGACGTTAAAACAATAGCGAACGTAAATGTAAGATGCGGATGTGTATCGGATTTTTTTTTATTTATTTGATTTTCACGACCTCATTATTTTTTCATGTTGCTCAAAATGATATGGGATAAAAGCTATCCTTCTTTTTAACCCGCTTCAGCGCTTGGTTACAAAATATTGAAATTTAAAAAAGGTTCCAAATAGTTAAATGATGGACAGTTTTGGCAGAAAGTCACGCACTTCGAACATACACGCATTTTTGCTTATAAAATACTAACGCAATTATTTATTAATTATATAACTTCTTAGATACATCTTGAAAGTCATTAAGCATATATCGCATACATTATTTTATAATTAATAGCTTCCACTTTCAAAGCTCACAAAAATAATAAATCAACAACTCGTAATATTATTTAATTTCCACTTTACCTTACGGAATAAACCGGATGAGATATAATATAAGAAATGACCTAATAAAACCAACTTTCAAAAATGACAAAAGGTTGCCTATGACGTCACTTTATCCCAATGTTGGGGAAAACCAAGAAGGTATTTACCAACAGCATAAATCACAAGATATTTTTCCTTCAAAATTTCCCCAAAATCGATTGCTCTCCATTCGTAATAAGTACATCCATTTGCGGATCTATACAGTCGATTTAAAATATTAAAAGGCGAGGAATTTTTGACTCATGAAATATGATTGATTTGATAAATAATTATAAAAAAATAGACAATTAGTAGGTACTAAAATATAATAAGTAATCAAGTTCTTATTTGTTTAATATTGAGTACCTAAATAATCAAAACTTTTATTACGACTCATCTCGCTTCGGGCTTTGCAAATAATTTCCAGCAATATTTTAGAAAACAAAAACCACAAAAGATATAAATGTTTAACACATAATCGATAATTTTCTCGCGTTTCAATGACGTTTACAACCGACTCTTTGACCTTGTCTAATTTTCACTAAAGACAAATTCAAAATAATATAAATCGCACTTAGTAATTGAAGAGTTGACATTTGAAAAGCTGCTCTACAATGATGTACAGGAAGTGAGTCAGTTTTCGTCTTGTATCACTCGCAGACTAAGAAAAAACATTGCGTGTACCAATGTTTATACCTATTTAAAGTACACAAGCACGGCAATATGCTACTTAATAACAAAAGAATTGAGTGCAAATTAGTATGCAGTGTTTTGCTAGACGAAAATCTATTGCGCCACCAAAACAGAAGTAGTGCATTAAAAACGTAATTTTGTCAGTTCTCACGGCTTAACTGATATGCTGTACATGTGTGCTTTGTGTAAAATGAAAATCTATTATTTACATGTGTGTTGTAATGTACAAGGCAACATATTATTATTTATTACAATATTCTTAAAACGACGAGTCGTGATGGTATTATTTAGCTACAAAATTTTTTCTACAAAAATTCTGTATAAGTTTTGGAAAATTATTATAATTATACTTTAACATTATTGGGATAATTTTAGTTTATTTGTTGAAGAATTATTTATACAAATACAGAAAATGTTTTTTTCAAAACATAATATATTCTGACGGTACTTTTACTTCCAGATAACTCTTGCTATATCAATGAAATAAACATTTGGCTAAGTTCTTTTAAAATATCATAAAATTTTATACTAGTCTCGAGCATCGACTACAGTGTACTACTATATAATTTCAAGTGTATGATGATGTCATACTTATGCTATTTGTTTCTAGTAATTCAATAAATTGTAAGCCAATTATTATTTATTAGTGTCGTTCACAGTTCATTATAGCTTTCTGGTATCATGAAACATCGCATGTTTATAAGCTTGAATTTTTTTAAACGACTAACTTAGCGAGCTGAAAGAAGTTCTTGGTGGTATTATCTCAACTAAAAACATAGGTTTCACAAACATATAGCCAAAAATCGAGGTGCAAATTTCGATTAGGGAAGACCTAAGGGTCTTCCCTTAGGTTATAGATTTATTGATTATTTAGCAATTCAGCGAATGGTAATATTGCTTATCCTAAGAATATTCTAGAAATCCTAAATACATAGGTAGTATCAATATCCAATTTTGTGGACAACAAGGACATGAATAATGTGAGAGAATAAATAGTGAATCATTGTAACACTTAACAAATGCGAAGTATGTCTCATGTAATTGGAGTTAATATTCCTATCCACTAGCTATTTCGATTTATTCAAAGCATACGAATACACATTGAAAACAAAACTTTTCCTATTGAAGTGAAACTTCTTTATCGGGGTTGGAAAAAAAATTAGTGTAACATTTTTTCGTTACGCGTGACATTTTTCCGTTACGCGCCATCTTTTTCTTATCCCTACCGCGCGTGATTCGACGTATTTCTGTAAAGTTGCATATTGTAAATTATTTTTTGAAAAATAAGGTCATAAAGAAATTTCACTTCTTACGTGTGTACACTAGTACACACACACATTTTTTTTTGATATATTTAAAAGTATAAAATTGAAAAATACGCCGTTAAAGTAAACAGTGAATTATTCTGAGACAACCATCCCATAGTATATGAAGATTCTAAAGCCTTTTCAAGAACGATCTTATTGCACAGCTTGATTTACTAGCATGTATGCATACCAGAAGATTAAATAGTACATTAATATTTAACACGTACCATACAAAAAATTCGGTACATTTAGGCCATTGACAAAGCAACCCAATCCACTTTTCGGATCTCGAATAACAAATTCTTTCATCTTATAAGGTGAAAATTCCAATGTTTAAGAACTTACGTAATAAAGGACGGTTGGTGAACTAATTTTAATGTAAAGTTGATCGATAATTTGGCGGTTTATTCGAAGAATTTCATTTATTCACAAGGCTTAAGCGACCTTTTCGGAATGCGAATTACTTTCAAATTTCATAAAACACTTAAAATTTCAATATTAAAACTTGAATGATAAAGTATAATGTGCCGATAAAATTACGTATACAAGAGTAAATTCATATTTTGTTCAAAATTACTAGGGCTTACCTACTTATTAAAATCAATACCTTCATCGATGATAGTACCATTACAAATGTTAATACTTAAGTGAAAATATTTTTAAAAAAGCACAACTATTAGCGAGAAAAAATTTTAAGAGAAATTGTTTCTCTCCATACTCTCCAAAAACTGCCTACATCAAATAAATATAAGGCCAAAATTGAGAAACATCTAATACGAATTTCACTCACAACTGTAGGCAGTTAAATACTTGTACATGAAATGGCACAAATTTTCTTCATTTAACATCTGAATCATCCAATTAGACTACTTAAGAACATTCTGCGCTTTGTCTAAGAGCATTATAAATTTATTTTCAACACTCTACGATGATAAAAAAGTAATTCATTCATTTCTTATGTTTAAATACGTTATTATTTATTTTTTAGCTGAAACATCGACAGAAGACTAATAAGAGCCAGACTTTCTTGTTATATTTTTTTTACTATTTTTAGGCCACATCTCAGCTTACCATCAGGCGAGATCATGGTCAAGCGCTTCCCTATCATAAAATTAAAAAATATATAGGTATATTCTTACACGTAACTTTCCTCCATGGACGCTGAAACTTTGAAACAGCACACATAATAAGTCATGTCGTTTTTTGTGAATAATTAATAGGAAATACGTCATTGTTTCATAAATATTACATACTGAAAAGGAAATTTTCTACTAATTCACTCATTTTCCTTAAATCCGTTTGACCAAAGATACAATAATAAACCACTAATTATTGCGGTATTTGAGTAACACTAAATAACAGCTACAGAATATAAGGATATTTTAAATAACGTCATATTTTAAATAATATGTTATTCGCTACATTTTACTATTATTACAACACAACATTTATTGTACATCTTGAACAAAATTTAATTAGTCGACTAATTAATGTAATCTCCTACATGTAGCCTTGAAATAAAACAGGAAAACGGAAAACATTTCAGTCATTTCTAATGAAAATAACACTTGTGATATCTTCCTGTTACAAACAATTAATTAGTGTTATGAAACATTATTATTGTGGCATTATAATATATTACTAGCGGTCCGCCCCGGCTTCGCCCGTGGTACATATGAAAAATAGATGTTGGCCGATTCTCAGACTTACCCGATATGCACAGAAAATTTCATGAGAATCGGTCCACCCGTTTCGGAGGAGTATGCAGACTAACATTGTGACACGAGAATTTTATATATAAGAAGATAGTCAATGTGATTTTTCGAGAAGCTTTTAAATAACGTAAAAAGCTTTCAAAAATTATAATAATCCGACTGTTTGTGTTAAAAATATTAACAGACGATAAAAAAATAAAAAAATATATTAAAGATAAGACAGGTTTTCAAAAAGGCATAAGTATTAAAAAATATGTTTCTTTACGCCTGATTACCCTAAACAATACCTAGTGAAAACTAAAAATAGGTGACCTTAAATGACGAGGCAAGAAAGGTGCCGAATTTATATGTTCCCACATCAGTTCCAAGGTCTGAACGACATGTGGCGACCACACCAAGGTCCTTCCTATGTTTATTATCATTGTAACATGTTTAATTGCGAAGTTACGTAATTAGAAACAGTATTAACAGAAAAATTAGTTTTTATCGTCAGATCTCTGTCGATCTTTTGATATGAAAACTTTTTAATTGGCACAGGAAACGCGATTAAATTCTTAGCGCATTAGAATTCGTTTTTGGGTGGGGGTTAATTTAGCTTGTTCGTATATTGGTGTTGAATTGAAGGTCTGGGGAATTATGAGTTTTATCCACGCCTCCATTATTCAGATAAATTATTATCAAACGTAATGTATGTATTAAATTCTATTAGGAGGCCTTAAAATATTTCCTAATCGATGCTTGTTAAGTTTGCAGTTAATTTCTCTTTTTTGTCGAAAGAGTTGAACATCTTTTGTAGGGTAAATAAAATTACTGTCATATTTTCCTTCATTCCCAAATAATTGTTCTGGGAAATCAAAATATAATTTCCTGGTCATGAATAAGTTATGCATAATGTAAGGATGTTTCCTTATATTATTTATGTAGACAATTATGAAAAACAAATATTTAGTATTTCATTATTCCTGAACATTTCATATCATTGCACAGTTCCAACAAACTGAGCGAAGCTTATTGTACAAACTTTTGTAATAATGGCCACTATTAGTACAATATTTCAATTTTTTTTTTGTCATTACAACTGGCAGATAAACTAAACAGAACATGTCCTGAAGTTCTAAAATCAACCATAAATGCGAAGCGTACGATATTTTCTACGATTCTTTCATGGTCATTCAACAAAAAATTCCCTTTCATTATTTTATGCGTGGTACTTTCTTACGAATTATCCCATAAACATGTTTCAGGAAGCGTTAATTGTTTAATCGTATATTATTGTTATAAGATAGTGTTTACATCCGTATTCTATGTGCCTCCTCTCCGTTCCCACCGAGCGTGCGATAAACTCAACTTAACAAAATAAATATCCAAGTGTTGTGGCTATAAACAATCATTGAGCTGTTCCTACGAGTACGGTGCGCACAATAGGGCTAGATAAATATTTTTTAAACTTTTTATGAAATGTAGAAAACCATAATTTGTGTAGATATATTATGTTCTGTGTGTTTTTCTTATGTTCAACTGTTAACAAAACTAAAATAATGAATAATTTTATAAGGAAATTTAACTTATAGGTATGCTAGCTTATGTCATTCAAAAATTTTAGTAAGTATCTCTTAGTTGAAAATTATAGGAATTATTGGAATAATAGTGACAGAGAGAATATCCTATATAAGATAAACATTTAATCGTCTCAATATAAAAAGTCGCCAAAACAACCGTCAAACTTTATATAGCCCTTGGAAAAATAAACGTCCAAAATATACAAACGAGTAATAGTCAATACAAGTAAAATCGTTGCCATTTTTTTACTTTTTTGCGTCGGAAATCTATTAAAGGCCTCTTGTTGTTCATATCCTACTTCCATATTTTGACACAAAATATTTTCCCTCCCAGCGTTAGGGAAAACACCATTTTATAACGTCTGTCGAACGAAAACAACATATTTATCTACACTAATATTATAAAGAGGAAAACTTTGTTTGTTTGTTTGATTGTAATGAATAGGCTCATAAACTACTGGACCGATTTTAAAAATTCTTTCACCATTCGAAAGCTACATTATCCACGAGTAATATAGGCAATATATCATCATGCTAAGACCAACAGGAGCGGAGTAATGCGGGTGAAACCGCGCGGCACAGCTAGTAATTAATAATTACAGAAGTCACCAGGAAACAGATAATTTGTTAATATTAAATCATGAAGGTTAAAACCACTTTTGGTACATTCTCTGACTAACGTGGCATTGAACTGTGTCCGTTTTTAGTTATCTGTACGCTATGGAGTTATATGTTGATAACAATTGTAACATTGGTGGGTTATGATATAAATTGATTATATAATTGCATAAATTAAATACATTTTTATCCTTTTTATGTGGGTGTAACGATGCTTTCTGTTGCTAACATAATAATATGAGCATAATAATTACAATGTATGTACTAATAAAATAATATAGGACACGTACTTACTTTCACTTTTAGTATTTTTTATAAGAAAATATTAAAAGCTTAAAGTAATAACTTTTAAAAAACACTAAAAATATTCATGAATAAATTCTCTAATAATATTTTTAACGTGTTTCACATTGTTCTTAATCTACAAATTTAGTTTTCCAATTAAAATCAATAATCGATACATTTTTTTTTTTGCTATCTGTACGTGATGTAACCCGGTACAAAGGTCGGTAGCGTGTTTAACAAATAATTAATTTCAGCATACAGAATTTGGGGTCAACTAACGAACTACGACACATTTGCTGACGGTACTAGATCTGCGCTATGATAGCCCGTAGTGCTAAGAAGGACGATGATGAAATTATTTATTTAATAATATTTTAACCGCTCATGTGTACCATACTCTCGCCCCTAATGTTAGATGACGTCACGATTTATTCCAATGGCAGACGTAGTCCAATTTACAAAGAATCATTAATAATAATTGTTTTATTGTTTTGTAGTTTATACAAAATATTCTGGAATCTACATATATTAGATACTTATTAATATATATGAATATATTAATGACTTATGTTTGAAATAAATCCACAGACAGATGGCGTTTATGTATTTACTCATTATGATAACATATATAAATTTATAGATTAAATTATATATTATTGAATATTGATATAGGTTAGAATCTAATTTAAGTAATATCTAATTCACTTTATAAAAAAAGATTACTTGTCATGATAGTTCTAATTAAAATTAATTAATTTGATATTATATTGATAACTATCTTTTCTATGGAACAAAATAATTTTTCACACTTTTTAAACGTAAATAAGCCATTAAATTATATGGCATTTTCATTCACAACAAAATAAATTAATGTTGTAACAGAGTAGTATAAAATAGTGTATACAATATAATCACATAAAAAAGAATCATCAAAATCGGTTCACCCAGTCAAAAGTACTGAGGTAACAACTAGCGACCCCAAAAAATTCAGTCGAATTAAGAATAATCTTTTTTTAAATCGGTTATAAATAAATATTTTTAGTAGGTGGAAAATAAAACAAAGCAGCGTGTAAAACTATTACGCAGTTTTATAACAATAACACGGCTGATTATATTATTTTTAGCTTACTACGGTATTTACTACGACTGATAAGATAAACCAAAGTGTTGTGAAAGTGTCGATACCATTATTTTTGTTGATAATCTGTGATACGGACATACTTATATCATTAACAGATTATATATCTGATAGATATGTACCTATTTCAATGCGAAAGTTTTTTTCGTATTTTTTTTCTAATGTTTTATATTTTGAAGTAATATTTACGTAGTAACTAGTAACCTAAATAGTAACTGTTTATTAATCTATGGTAATATGAATAGTTTTATATTATCTGTGGTAATCTATACTTAATATTATAAAGATGAAGAGTTTGTTTGTTTGTTTGAACGCGCTAATCTCAGGAACTACTAGTCCGATTTGCAAAATTATTTCAGTGTTAGATAGCCCATTTATCGAGGTAGGCTATATGTATGGCCATTTTACTCATTAGGTTAAGTACTTTCGATATCAGTTTACTAAAGTTTTTTGATATCTGTTACGGAATAATCGCTT
The DNA here is from genome assembly GCF_061535455.1 of Colias philodice. Lineage (NCBI taxonomy): Eukaryota > Metazoa > Arthropoda > Insecta > Lepidoptera > Pieridae > Colias > Colias philodice. The sequence continues at coordinate 2,432,973 of NC_143091.1, read as the reverse complement.
GTGCACACTTAACGATTACACCCTGTTTATCATTACGCTAAGACCAACAGGAGCGGAGCCATGCGGGTGAAACCACGAAGCTCAGCTAGTATTAAATAAAATAAGGAATGTTTAGCTTTTATTAATCGACTATAAAATTTAGGTACGTCTGCCTAACATCGATAAAAAAGATTCACAGACACATGTTTAGACTGATGAGCTCTCAGTTATAAAAACGTTATATTTATTGTTATATTTAGGTACACACGTGCATATTTCTGTAAAATTTGTATATTCCTGGAACTTCCAGGATCTTCCAGGCTGGAAGTATAGAATTAAATTATATTTCAATGATTGGGGAAAAATTAAAAAACGCGGGTTTATTTAAAAAAATATTGTTTGTAGGTGACGATACTGTATTTATAGTGTTTATTATAAGGAACCATTTTTATACCTAATAAAACTCAAATACATTATTTTTTAAAGTAATTTCGGCAGTTATTTTTCACAATGTGGAGTACAGTCAATTTTATTTGAACTGTCATGATTACATAACAATCCTCCAACCTTACAAAATAATTCACTGGTATTTCATAGGAAACTTGGAATACGGAAAAATACACAATTCTGTAACATTATATACACATAGGATCACACTACGCACTTGTGGTAAGAAAATCTTATTCAGATGCGGAATAAAACTGTGCGGGAAAAAACGTGCAGCGAAAAGCAGAGTATCTTTTCTAAGGTATATTATAATTTATATTGAAATATATGAAGGGGTTATGAACACATATGAAATTTTATTTCTGTTTATGAAGCACTCAGTAGTGTTCATTGTTATTACTTTTTTTTTGTATTTGCGTTTCTTCATGCAATTTTACTTTGTAAGTAAAATTGCATGAAGTGTGAGAAGTGTAGTGAATTTTTACCTTCTTTAAATTGTTCATTTGTTTACTTTAAATAAATGTTCAAGTATTTTCATTCTTATAGATTAACAGGGTATCGAAGCCGGAGCCATCTTGAGTTACCGTATACCTATAAACAATACGACAACAGTGATGATTTTCGATTTTTAAATAGGTCCCAACCAAGAAATTATTATCTAAATTTAATGGCTCCTTGAAGTATTATTAAACGATGCTTTATTACAAACCGAGTCCATTGTTTGAGACGTCCTCAACGCGGCCTCTGTGAAAAATGGCGCCGAGAAAATGAGACGCCCACAAAAACACATCATAATAAAAACACGAACAAAAAACGAAACATTTCGACAATATGAAATATTCAAACATGGCAGATCGGTTACAACTTACAATGGATAGCGTGTAAGTTAACATTAGCCGAATATATTTAATAGCGCTACGGCTGTAGCAAATTACATACAAATTATGTACTACACAACTTGGTTGCATAATGCTTGAAGAAAAAATTTGGTCGGTGAGATCACGCGACCTTCGGATTTCGCCGCAGATTTTGAAGTGCCCGCTTACAATTAATTTTATTTTCTTTTTCCTAGTAACACGGACGGACGACGAATAATGTCAACACTCATCCTGCTCTATATATTTTTATTAATGTTTCACTGCGTAATTAAAACTAAAAGTCAGGCCAGTAAGCAAGTTCATTCAATTTCTAGAAATATATGTTTTGATGGTTTATGTATCATTATTTAAGTTATCTATTTGACTCTTCTTTTTTGTCTTTTGTGAGTTACTAACGATCTTAAATTTTAATGAAGCTTAAATGAAAAATATTTTTTCATTTAAATTATATTACGTAGGTACTAGGTATATTGAAAGTGTAAAGTTGTTAAGAGTTAAGACAAAATGCATTAGTATTGAATGTTTTGCTTACATTTTAAACCCATATAAGTTTCTTATTTACAATTTATCTCAGCATTCTTTGAACTTGACACCTTAGGTGGCGTCCACAATGACACATCACACAGAAAACAATCTAAACAGGTATATATAACATTATAATAGACAGAAGACTTAGATTTTAATTGGGCTAAAAATTTTAAACTTAAAATTATATTCTATACATTTAACAATATATCTTTATGGTTTAAAACCTAAATCCGGTAAAATATTAAGTAAACTAAAATAGTAACCGTGAAAAAGAAGTCACCTTTCCAGAATCAAAACTGAACAGGGATACCATGGGGATACCTAGATATATCTAGATCTACGTTATACGTATATTTAGAAGATAAACTATAGGTATAATTTATTAACTAGGCATTTAAAGTTAGTGTACAAGAAAAGTAGCTTAAAGAATTATAGTAGTACATAATATTATGTATAATATTGTATCCATATATACAGTTCAATGTGTCCTTACCTTTACAGATTTTCACGAAACCCGTTTTCTAAGTATATTGACGCTCGTTCATTTCCTTGAATAGAAACTTTATTTACATACATAATTTATTAAGTACCTGCAACATTACGAGTAACAAACCTACCATTACCAGTTTATACTTGATTTTAATGGCAAAAGAAAAAGGTCACTTTAACAGTATATAGCTATAAATTAATATATACATATTACATATTGAACAGAAATATTTCTTTGGCATATTATGATAATATACAGTTACATACTGAAATGATTTAAAAGAGCAACTATGGAGTTTCTTGTCGGTTCTTCTCCATAGATACTGCTTTCCGAATCGGTGGTAAATGTTAAAAATATATAATGACGTTTCAAAAGTGCTTCTCGAAGAAGTCTAATTGAATAAATAAATGTTTGAGTTTGAGTTTGAGTTTGAAAATAATTTCAAGCTTTTCTAAATAAAAAAAATGTCTCATAATTAAAACAGTTTGTGCTAAAATTGCGAAATAAAATCAGCAACAAGAATAACTAAGCTAAAAATGATTTATTCTAAAAATTAAAATATATACAAACATATAAATTAAATACATATATATTATAATATCTCTTAATTGAAATCTTATCGACATGACCTTAATATTTTCCAACAGATCTTCATTTCCTATTTTCAAATTAATTAATGTTATAAAATAAATATCTTTATTTATTAAAAAAAAATTATCAGTTCGCTAAATTAAATATGTATGTCATTTATTTTGCGCTATCCCACGACCTTCTTACATTTCCTTTCCTACCAGGTTGCCTGGTAGAGATTGCCGTTCAGCAATAAGGCCGCCTTTTGTACAAATGATGCCTTTGTAATTTTGTTCTTTTTTTTCTGCTTTGTCCATTCATGTTTGTACAATGAAGTATTATAAATAAATAAATATGTATATATACTTAACTATTTCGCATATAAATAGAGCGTCTGTACCGAGTGGCCGAGTACATGTGTCAGAAGTGGGACTTCTTTGGCTAGATTCAAAGATACAAAAACCGTCGCCTTACTCCATGACGTGACGATATTGCCACGACACGACCTTGAAATTTTACTCTCAACGCGCCATTAGAAGTTCCACTTCAAAATATAACATAATAATATGTCGTACCTTGTTGTCGCGTGTATTTTGTAAATAGCTACTTCATAATGAAAAATATATTGAAATCTTTATACTACTGACTATAGGAAGACATTGTATAATATTATTAAATAAATATTATTACAAATTATACTTTCTAAAGGTTTATAAATAAATTCAAAGTAATACATTTATTGTTAAAACATTTTATAACATCTTATAATGTAGCGTGTAATATGAATCACAAGTGTGACGAATTTAATGTGACAGTTTGAATTCTGAGGCTTAAATCTCAGTTGCTAATTTATATTGCCAAATTAAATGGTTGGAAGAATTTATTCGATGAATACGATATTCATGTATTTAATTGATAAAAACTCTAAAAGCTATCGTCAAGTTAAATATCAATGTATCTATTCTGTTTCTCCATTGCATATTTCAAGTAAAAAATGTTATAAAATGGACAATTTTTGACACTGTTATAAAATATCCTTACAAAAAACACAATACAATTTCACTGAACTCTAAAACTAATGAACTGTACATGTACTGTAACTGTAAATATCTACTAATATTATAAATAAATATATACTAATATTATAAATGCGAAAGTAACTCTGTCTGTCTGTCTGTTACTCAATCACGCTTTAACTACTGAACCAATTTGCATGAAATTTGGTATAGAGATATTTTGATACCTGAGAAAGGACATAGGATAGGTTTTATCCCGGAAATCCTACGGGAACGGGTTTTTCTTTGAAAACGCGGGCGAAGCCGCGGGCGGAAAGCTAGTATGGAATAAATCATAATACCGTTAAACTTTAAACTACCATACATGACATTGGCATATTGATGATATTTATTAATAAATCTAAATTGGAATGAACAAAAATAGATCACAAAGAATGAATGAATTATTGAATTTCAATTTTGTATATCACCAAAAAAATTCGTTTTTTTAAGGGAATTGAACATAGTAGCGATTATGGAAAAGCAACAATTAAAAAAAGAGCGTGTGTGCCGTGCACAACGTCAAAAGTGAAACTTCTTTACTGGCTAATTCAAGATGACCAAAATCGTCGTCTTACTCCATGACGTGACCTTGAAATTTTACTCTCAACGCGCCTAAACATTTAAACAAGTTTCACTTCAAAAGAAACTTACAAGAAGCAATGTAAATTATATGACAAATTAAATCTTAATTGACTTGTTATAATAATATCAAGTAAGTAGCTTTCCGCCAGAGGCTTCGCCCGCGTACCTAGTTAAAAAAAAAGACTATACTAGTATAGAAGGCCTTAAACACACCTCATGAATGTACTCGATTATTCCATTTTTTAGAAATTTTCCAAATTGATTCAGCATTTATTAGAATAATGAAGGCACGTAATGTTTTACTGTTTAAATTTTACGGGAACATTATCATCTTTGAATTATCTTAATAAGTTATTTATACAATGGACCTCATGCCTCGAAATTTAGATATTTCCTGTTATCCTGTAATGCTAAGTTCCTTTTTTAGTTAGTACAAAGTATTCAAGGCGTTTGTACATTTAAAAAAATATGCATCCACGTAAAATACGTGAAGCTTTACATAAGATTGCGTCTGCACTTATTTAGCTGCAAAACTATCCCCCAAATTATATATTCTTGTAACGATCTAATAACATAGATTTAAATTTAATTTAATTTAATTTAATTTAATTTAATTTAATTTAATTTAATTTTAATTTAATGCAGTAATTAACCTTTCTTATCAAAAAACATATAATATACTTAATAAAGATAAGGCATAAATGTATCTCTTTTTTTCAGTTTCCCAAAGTTTTGAATGCTTATTTATTCACGAAAGCAGAAGGCACAATGTATTTGTTATTGAGTGCAAACCTCACAAAAATTGTATTGCTTTTTTTTACATTTAATAAACATAATCATGATATTTGAAGTTTTGACATTGGTCACGTTGCTGAAAATTTGTAAACACGTGGAGCAGCGGTATTAACATAACTATGTCACGAGTTTGCGATTTTGTTTTATATCATCATAAATGACGACATCATAAAAACCGATCGACCAATAATAGTTTCGTCAGTTTTATACCGTCTGGTGCAAGGAAGTCGTCCCTGAAAGACAGTACATATGTTTTAGCTAGCTTTCAGCCCGCGGCTTCGCCCACAATTTCAAAGAAAAACCCGCATAGTTCCCGTTCCCGTGGGATTTTCGGGATAAAACCTATCCCATGTGTTAATCCAAGTTAACCTCTATATGTGTGCTAAATTTCATTGTAATCCGTTCCGTAGTATTTGCGTGAAAGAGTACCAAACATATACACCTACACACACATACATCCATCCTCACAAACTTTCGCATTTATAATATTAGTAGGATAGGATAGTAGGATAGGATAGGATAGGATAGGATAGGATTAAATCCTGCTATAAATGTTTAAGTTACAACTTACAGCCAACTTTTATATAGTAGCACTCGTAGTAAAAATCCTATCAATTTACTATTTATTCATAAGAATTTCCTACAAAGTTGTAGTCTAGTAATTGAGGAAATGTTATTTTAAAAATACATTACGCACGATAGAACTCATCTATATAAGGATGTGATTAAAACATGAACACATGCTTTTATGCATATTAATTTATTCACACTTAATGTTTGTTAAATATTTTTTTTATGTATCTATATTAGGTTAATGATTTTGAATTTTCCTGCAAAGGCACGATTATAGGGGAGCAAGTATCGCAAATTGATTTAAAATTATATATACTGATAGAGGTCCAAAAATATTGGGATATTTTTGATGCAGAAGATCTCAACAGCCAACACCAAACTCAAACATTTATTTATTCAATTAGACTTATTTTAGAAGCACTTTCGTTTCGTCATTACATATTTTTAACATTTACCACCGATTCAGAAAGCAGTATCTATGGAGAAAAACCGTCAAAACTCCATATGACCATGTAAATACCATGGCACTAAGGCATAAAACCGAAAAATAAAAATCACTACCTACTGGATTGTGAACGTTCCCGACTAAGTAACTGAAAGAACCTATTTCCTGGTTACACAAAGTTCAAGCAAGATCAGGTCACTTATATTATAAGGAGATATTTTATGCATTCCATAAATAAGAGACATGCTAGAACTTACACACGTGTTTTCTGAATCTTTTATCACTAAATAAAATTTAAAACTCCCATCCGGCGAGTTTTTGTACAATTTGCGCGGAGTATTCCAGAAATATTCCACTCAATAATGCATACAAATATAAATGTCATTTTACCATAATATGAAGGTCGTTTGGAATTTCAAATTTTCGCTGGAAAAACAAGTCTGCTGGTAAAAACTATCACTTTTACATAAAAACAGCGGAAGTACATCGACGCATGATCACGAGGATTTCTGGCTCAGTTTAGATTGGATCGTAATTATCTATGACAGTTTTCTTCGTCAGTATGATTAACAATACAGAATTATGTATTGCTCTTGCAGCTGTTATTTGGACACCATGTATATGGACGACCCTCTATGAATTTCAGGGTCCCTATCCGATGGAGTACCCCTAAATCTTGGCAGGATGCAAATGGATGACCTATACTTGTGTTCACCAAAAAAAAGTTATTAAAGCATTACAACCAACTGAATGTATGTCATGAACCATAAAGGAACTTCATGCCGTATCTCTGTTTTAAATTGTTATCTTAGTAAAACATTCTAATAAATTTTACGAACACTTGGCTCGACCAGCTTACGACCAGCTTTTTTAAGTCATCTAAATAAATTGTTGATTTTTTACGTTCATACTATAGTCGAAAGCACAGAATATCAACTTTTCCCACTATTATTTAACAGTAAGTATATATCGCATCAAAGGGCTGTTTACTTATTTTTTCCGGTTGCGCAACAGCCAAATCTCGCTGCGATAGCGACTTCGATTCCCGGGGTTATCTCTATAACGCAATGCCATTGAAGGTTGTGACATAGTTTTCTTCGATAATCTATAAAGTGCTTCTTCAATTGTCGACGGGCCACTGAAATCTCTGGCATACCAAACTGTCCCTTATGTTTATTGCGCTAAGACTCATTTTGTGTTAATGGTAATTAAACTGCACATATGGTTTTTTGATTTACCATTCGATCGTAAATCTTAAATCCAGTACTGTAAGATTGAATTCATGTGAATTTATTTTAGACACTTCAAGACAGTGTGCTTGCAATGACATAATCATAAAAGTGTAGGACGCTTCTAAAATTATCTTCATCTTCACTTATAGGTTAACAACTTTTTTAAACATAAAGCAGAATGATTTTTTTATCTGTTTATTATTATAAAAAAACTAGTTGTCACTATCTGAATTAGAAATATGTAAGTACACACGTCATACATACTTCCTATTTAATGAATACTCGTGTACTAAGGAAGGCGTGGTACCTGAAAAATAGTATAAATTAAATTATTGATCATTTATATTCAATTCGTTACAGTATTAATCCAAAGTTCTCTTTGGTGTATAAATATGTATTTAAAATCAGCAAAATTTCTAGTATAAAAAAAGCAGAAGCCAGCAGACTCACTCATATGTAGATACCTTGATAAAAAGAAGGCTATCACTAACTGCTTTTTACACCATCTGTGCAAAGTATCACTTCAATAGGTGTCTCCGTTCTAGTGTACATAATAATATAATACATTATAATAATAGTGTCTTTAAATGACAAAAAAAAATTAAAAATAATTTTAGTAAAATATTTCGCATTTAAAATATACTAGATTTCCGCCCGCGGCTTCGCCCGCGTTTGCAAAGGAAAACCCGCATAGTTCCCGTTCTCGTGGGATTTCCGGGATAAAAACTATCCTATGTGTTAATCCAAGTTACCCTCTATATGTGTGCTAAATTTCATTGTAATCGGTTGAGTAGTTTTTACGTGAAAGAGTAACAAACATCCATACATCCATACATCCTTACAAACTTTCGCCTTTATAATATATATTAGAATTAAGATATTAAGAATATGTACTTATATAAAGTGGAGTATTGAATGATTTTCCTGAATCCACATGTAACAGGGTAAATGTTTCTTTCTTCTTCTTTCTATCTCACTTCGATTAGTTTGAACTAATTTTTCCAAATCCACCGCATCGTTTCAGTCCAAAATATGTCATTGCATATACACTAACATACATACCGACAAATAATATTACTTAATAACTAATTGTCCCTCAGACGGTCAAGCCGTTTTCGAGTTTTATTTTTCTATTTGATTATCTATTAAATTCA